>NW_020272570.1:0-2840 GCF_003268045.1 Sipha flava
TGGGAACCTATTTTAAAATCCTTACAAGTGGTATCAAAGAGTATGCAATCAGTTAATTTAAGCTTACAAAAAGCATCAACACAATTAGAAAGTGCTATTTTAATTATAGAAAAGTTGCGGGATCAATATGACCAAATAATAAAAGATTCAAGGGAATTATGTATGAAGTGGAATATACCCTTCAAGTTAAGTGAAACTCGTCAAAGATATGCAAAAAAAGTATTTTGATGAAGTAGACAGTGATCGCCGGCTTACTACAACTGATGATAATTTTAGAGTTACTATATTTTACCCAGTTGTAGACACAACACTATTACAATTAAGAGTTAGATTTAAAGGAATGAAAACTGTGTGTAATGATTTTATTATATTAATGCCTGAAATATTAACATCAATGTCTGACGAATTGATTGTTAAGTCATCATATGACTTTATTAACAAATATAAAGAAGATATCAGTTCTGATTTCACTCGTCAACTTATTATAATTAAAGGCTATTTATCTTCCAAATTTCAAACCAACTATTTAAAAAATATGACAATTCACGATTTAGCTGATACTATTGTTAAGGAAGAGCTGACATCAATATTTCCTGATGTATTTATCGGTATTATAATTTTTTTTGACTATACCAGTGACATCTGCTTCAGCTGAGAGATCCTTTTCAAAGCTTAAACTTATCAAAAATTACTTACGGAACTCCATCGGGCAAGAGAGACTTTCAAGTATAGCTTTGCTTAATATTGAAAGACAACAAACAAATGATATTAACATAGAAAATATAATTGACAATTTTGCCAACAAAAAGGCAAGAAAAATGAATTTTTTAAAGTGAGTGATGTTTTTTTTTCAATTTTTTAATTGACTGTTAATGTTAATGTTTACTGTGTTCAATTTATATGTTACCTACAATGTTGATAATTATTTATATTTAATATGAATTAAAAAAGGTTACAAATTATTACATTTATTTATTTGTAAATATATACCTGTATGTGTTTTACTTATGTTAACCTTATTTTTGTTTATATTTGTATGAGCAAAAATCCAAAGTATGTTTTCAAATTTGGAAAAATTAATTTTCTAGACAGAGGGGAGGGGGCATTAATTTTATTTGCACACGGGCCCAAATTGGTGTAGTTGCGGCACTGGTAGTCATTATATAGTGGGCAAACTATTCCATAAACCCAAGGACACACTCAAATTTCAAACGGTCAAATACTACAGTATTGCATGGATCTTATATCATGAAAGAAATAGTACTCAGAAAATATACGTTCATCAGTATTATGTAGAAATAAAATACAAAGACAACGAATAAATAAAACTAAATATATAATTATTCTATTCTTAACTAAACATCAAAAGCATTTGTACCAGGTCGTGATACAAGCACATACTATCATACTCTGTGTTCTAGCCAAGTAATAAAAATAAAAATATCTTATAAATATTGAACTGAACACTAATTAAATGAAAAAAATAGTTACTATGCCAATAAATATAAATGTGCCTAATTGTTATTATTTTCCATCAAAATTCACTTGCAATAAATTTCTTATAATATCTAAATTCTAATACATCTAAATATATCAACAATGGCACTCAAAAATTTTTTTAGATCGCAGGTAAGTTGCTTTAATATTTGTTTTCAAATCCTTTGGTTTTCGCTCACGATTTCCTCAGCCGCTCACGCACATTAGCTGTTTTCTCTATATCACGTCGAACTTATAGACACGCGTCTGTTCGCTTGTGTTCTAGGTACCATGGACCAACTTTGCATTCGGTGAAATTAAACAGACATCTTTACTCTTGTCACGGCCCGTGAACAGGAATCCTAAAGTCGCCATGAGCAAGTTCGACAAGATGCCCTTGCCCTATGACGTATTGGAAAAACGTATCAAAATAGTCGATAAGAGGTACGATAATGATGTGTTCATTGTTTTTACACTTTTGTAGAACAACTATTCTTAAAGATCACTGATTTTTTCCACATAAAGAGCAACATTTTATATTTTAAATGCATGTTTGAAATCATAGTTAGGTTTAACAAAATTGTATTTATTTATTTTAAAGAACTTCTCATTCAAATGTTATTTATTTTCAAAGTGTTTATCTTTGACCAACTCGTATTTAAATCATGAAATCTTTCACGATTCACCTTCGAAACTTTCGACATTTCTCAATCAAACACTAAATATTCACTTAAATTTTACTTCAAACGAAGGTTATAGAAAAATAAGAGAATATTTTAACAAATCTGAAATAGAGTATTGTACATATCAATTTTGTTCTGAAAAATAATTATCGATAGTTATTAGGAACTTTCCAATCTCTATTCCAGTAGAAATTATCTTATCGCCCTTGCAGAAAAAGAAATTCGATATAGAATCAGTAACAGGACTTATAAACCGATTCAAAAGACTAATAGGTATTTAATGTCCCTGTCATAAAATACAAATCGTCAGCTGAAATATATTCATTAAATATAATGTTATATTATCTAGTAATAGTCGAACTAAGAACACCACCCAAAGGTATATCTCAATGAACACATTTTCAATGATTCTCATAACGAATAAATATTGCCAATTACTACCCATATACGTCAAATATGCGGGTGACCAACGTTATGGTCAATGTTAGAAAATAATAGAAGTCTCTCAAAAATATGTTAGTCGCGAAAGCATTCATCCAGTTGGTCACAGAAGATGGGAATTTTATAAAGAGATAACTACATATATAACAAATATAAAAATTAAATTACCACTATCGACAAGAATTATTCTAATCCAACACATGAACCGAATATTCAAAATATACATATTAACAAAGATAA
>NW_020272570.1:2850-8938 GCF_003268045.1 Sipha flava
TTGGGAAGTAAAAAGCACAGCGAAGATATTATTTTTTTATGGTTAGTGAAGCGTTCTTTTAATTGTCTTATAAAATCATCAAAAAATGGTATTGCAATAGCTATACGAAAATATGTTTTCGGACAATTAGTAACAATATTCACACGATTTTGTTGACGAGCTACTATTCTGGGAATTCTAATATTTTTTTCTCCATCAATAGATTTTAAAAGAAGTTCAGATTTTTCAAAAATGTCATTAAACGTATGATTAATATTTTCACGTAAATGAATTAATTCGCTTAGTATTGTCTCGACATGTTGTACAGCTTCTACTAAGTCACAACTAACTGATTGTAAACTTTTACACAGTGGAAGTGTCATTGAAAACAGAGTATTTGATGTAACCATACTTAATATAAATTCACTAGTAACTATTGCTCGATAAAATTGAATTGATTTTGATGACGTATTTTGATGTCTTGAACTAATTGTAATTCTTCCAAAGTTTCAACAATGGGTTGGAAAATTTCAACAAATCTTTTTGTCTTTGTCTTTTTGCCATTTCAAATAAATAAATTAAACACTTCGTAAATCGTAGCACACTAAAACGTCAGAACGTAAACCAAATGTCAACTAAATATTGGAAATGAATATTGCCCGTGAAAAAGTTTTAACTATTATCAAAGACTATTGAGATAAAATTACTAAAATACTAAGAAATAGTTCTTTGTCGATTACACATTCTGGTGGTAATGTATTATACATATATACCTATGTAGTATGTACCTATAATATTATCAAGAAATTCAACTGATACACCCGAAGTGAAGTTATTTTTAAGTTTATAACGTAGACCATAGCTGTCATTCGTATATGCACATATCAATGTTTATCGATTATTCTAGACTGAAATAGTTATTTTATTACGACATAAAATAACGCGAAAAATTTCGGGGGGGGGGGGGGGGGCCACCCCCCCCCCAGGTACGGCCATGATATCAGGATATAATGTCAAATGCAGCCTAAATATCACAAATATTTCAAAAAATATTTTGTGTGTCGTGTGTTCTATTAGGATCTTTGAATAATATTAATTATGTCGATAGTAATAACACGGATTTTTAGGATGTAGGTTTGATTATGTAGGCACATCTATTTACAAACTTGAGATTTCAAAGATCGATGTCCCCAAAATCTCACAGCTTTCACACTAGAATTTTTATTGTGTTTTTGTTAATATAACCATTTTTTTTTTAATTAATTAATTTTTTAATTTTAATCGCGATTCGATTAAGAATGTATAAGGTATGTTTAAAGATCAAGATGTTTTATTTAATAGTTAGCTATTCTTTACAATGTTAAACACACATTTTTTTTATTTTTACTATTATATATTAAATACGTATTAAGTGTATAAAATATATAACCTTTTTTTTCCTAACATTTTTTCAATTTATTATTTTTTTACAATCCTTAATTATTATAGAATTGGAAAGCCATTGTCTTTGGCGGAAAAAATACTATTTTCCCATTTGGATGATCCAGTTAATCAAGATATTGAACGTGGTGTATCCTACTTAAAATTAAGACCGGATCGCGTAGCTATGCAAGACGCAACTGCCCAAATGGCTATGTTGCAATTTATATCATCAGGTTTACCTAAAGTCGCTGTACCATCCACTATTCACTGCGATCACTTAATTGAAGCTCAAGTAATTTGAAGCTATATAAAAATTATGTTCTTTTATATTAAATAAATGTTGATTAACAGGTTGGTGGAGTGGAAGATTTAAAACGGGCAAAAGATTTAAATAAAGAAGTATACGACTTTTTGAAAACCGCCAGTGCCAAATATGGAGTTGGATTTTGGCATCCTGGCTCAGGAATCATCCATCAAGTAAAAATAAGATATTAACAGTTCTATTGTAACATATTATGATATTTAACAGTTGTTCTTCCAATACAATTTTTAAAATAAAAATGTAATCATATTTTGTTTAGATTGTTCTTGAAAATTATGCGTTCCCTGGCTTATTAATGATTGGCACTGACTCCCACACACCGAATGGTGGTGGTCTTGGTGGTTTGTGTATTGGAGTCGGTGGCGCAGATGCTGTCGACGTCATGGCCGACATACCATGGGAATTAAAATGCCCAAAAGTAATTATGAACTAATAAATTTAATATTTTTTTGATTTATTTATTTATTTACCCATTGGTGGTACTTCAGATATGTGTATTTATAAAAAAAATTATTATATACTTGACGCGGTATTATTTTATCAAACAAAATAAAAATTAGGTCACTAAAGTTTTAAATAAATATACAACTGTAATCGGAAATTCGCAAAAAAAAAAAAAAAAAAAATTAAATAGAATGAAACTAATAACATTTTTATCTATAATCGTATATTTATTTAGGTTATTGGTGTTCATTTGTCTGGAAAAATGACGGGCTGGACTACACCAAAAGATGTTATTTTAAAAGTTGCGGATATTTTAACAGTTTCTGGTGGCACTGGTGCTATAATTGAGTATCATGGACCTGGAATAGATAATATTTCATGCACAGGTAAACATATTGATAGTTGGAAATTATAAATATTATTTTTAATATTCTTTAATATTATTTTTATAGGTATGGGTACAATATGTAATATGGGAGCTGAAATCGGTGCAACAACATCATTGTTCCCGTTCAATCATCGTATGGCCGATTATTTAAAAGCTACCTCACGTGCAGATATTGCCGAAGAAGCTGCTAAGTACAGCAAAACATTATTAACCCCTGATCCAGGCTGTCATTATGATCAAGTAATTATTTTTATTAACCATTACAATGTTCAGTGTCATCAACGATTTAATGTTTTAATTTTTACTTTTAATTTATAGTTAGTTGAAATTGATTTGACGACATTAGAACCACATGTCAACGGTCCCTTCACACCTGATCTTGCGCACCCTATATCTAAACTTGGTAATAATGCCAAAACAAATGATTGGCCCAATGAAATTAAAGTTGGTAAGTTTCTTACAGTTAAGCTCATTTGTATCAATGTAATATTAGGAGATATAACTTTAAAATAAACGAAAATCTCAATGTATGCAAATTCTTAATTTAAGTTAAATTTAATTTATTCAAATATTTATTATGGAACAGTGTGGTAATTAATAGTCACTTTATTAATGGTTCGAATTGGCTTAGTGAAAAAACGTTCTACAGAATTAATTCTCTCTACTTATCGAAAGAGATACAAATGTTACTTTACTTTTCCTTTCCTAAGTGAAAAAAATATCTAAAAACGCCTCTGACTATCGTTTGAATGAGAAATCTGAAAGAAATATATATATATTTGTTAACTAAAGAACCCATTTTTTACTTATATGATATACATACACAATATTTTGTTTCCTTTTTAATTACGATTTCAAATTTTTTCCTCACAAATAACAAATATTTATTATTTCAGGACTTATTGGAAGTTGTACAAATTCAAGTTATGAAGATATGGCAAGATGTGCCACCATTGCCAAAGAAGCCTTGGCTCATGGTCGTAAATCAAAAATTCCATTTAATGTTACACCTGGATCAGAACAGATCAGGGCAACTATTGAAAGAGATGGAATCGTATATAATTATTTAAATTAATATTTTTTGGCTATCTTTTAAATTATGATATTATTTAGGCACAAATTTTAAGAGACTTTGGCGGTACAGTCTTAGCTAATGCTTGCGGTCCATGCATTGGTCAATGGGACCGTAAAGATGTAAAAAAAGGAGAAAAAAATACCATTGTTAGTTCATATAATCGAAATTTCACTGGTCGAAACGATGCTAATGCAGCAACACATGCTTTTGTCACTTCTCCTGAGCTTGTTACTGCTTTAGCTATTGAAGCACGTCTAAACTTCAATCCAGTAACTGATTCGATTAAAGGAGCTGATGGTTAGTTATGAATAATTGACTTAAGTGATAAAATATTTTAAAACATTTGGTATTTTAAATTTTTTAGAAGAACCTTTATATATTCTAGAATCAAGCTCTTGTTTATTAACTCATTGATAACAATTATATTTTTTAATTTAACAATATAATTTATGAGTAAAATCAAATTTTTCTAATAGTGAATTTAATAGTTTCTATAATTAAATTCTCTGGTACTTTATGTTGTAAATAAAATTATTTTTATTAAAAATCTTAAATTCATTAGTATTTTAATGTCTTATAGAAGTTTTGTAACTTAGTTTTAGAGAATGCCATAAATAAATATTTAAAGCGTGTATATATATATATATTAAAAAAGTATAAAGTATCCAAAATTATTTATTCTGGGTTTGAAATTTATGTATAATCATATAATTGGTTTTGATCGAATTCTATATACACTAATAAATTACTTATATTTTGCAGGTAAAAATTTTAAATTAAGTAATCCATTTGGCGATGAATTGCCGTCCAAAGGTTTTGACCCTGGCCATGATACATATCAAGCTCCACCTTCTGATGGATCAAAAATTAATGTAAAAGTTGATCCAACATCAAATCGCTTGCAATTATTGGAGCCGTTTAAAGCTTGGGACCATAAAGATATGGAAAATCTAACTATTCTTATTAAAGTATGTTTAAATATATATATAAATTTTACTTCATGTTCTATTTTAAATTATATTTTGATTACTAATTAATTATATTTATGATGTACTTATATCGATAAGGTTAAAGGAAAATGTACAACTGATCACATTTCCGCTGCTGGTCCATGGTTAAAGTACAGAGGTCATTTAGACAATATTTCAAACAACATGTTCATTACGTAATTAATTATAATCATCGTGTTTTATTTAAACATTTTATAAACATTTTCCTTTTACCATTTCATAGGGCAACCAATGCAGAAAATAACGAAATGAACATGGTTGTGAATCAAATAACCGGAGAATGTGGTTCTGTACCAGACACAGCTAGGTACTATAAATCGAAAAACATGTCATGGGTAGTGTTCGGCGATGAAAACTACGGCGAGGGTAGTAGTCGGGAACACGCTGCTCTAGAACCTCGGCATTTGGGTGGACGTGCAATAATTGTTAAATCTTTTGCACGTATCCACGAGACAAATTTGAAGAAGCAAGGGTTGCTAGCTTTAACCTTTGCCAATGCCACTGATTATGATAAAGTTCAACCCACCGACCTAGTATCCATAGTTGGATTGAACGAATTTTCGCCGGGAAAGGTAAAACTGTTTTCAACTAGTTTAAGTGTTATTTTGATCAATGATTAATACTAACATTCCATGAAGTCTAAACACGCAGTACCAAAACAAAATTTACTCGAGTTTTAAATATATTATTTTTTATAATTTCTTCTTGAAGTCCTGTTCGTTTAATTTATCCATTACAAATTGTACAGTTTTTAAATAACTCTAAATGATTGTTTAATTCAAATTATATTTATTTTTTTATTTTTTTAGCCTTTGAGATGTACCTTATGTCATATTGATGGACAAGCAGACGAAATCATGTTAAACCATACATTTAATGAACAACAAATCGAATGGTTTAAAGCCGGTAGTGCGTTAAATCGCATGAAGGAAGTTGCTTCAAGACAGAGTAGTAATAATTCTTCTCCTTCTTTCTTCGGGGCCATTAGAGATTTTGTCAACAAAGTACTTTTTTAAATGTGCCTGTGATTATATTAATGTATAATCCAGTGTTGGCCGGGTATTTAAAGTACCCTTGAGGTTTTTTTTCATATGAACCTGCAAATACAGGGTGCGGAAGTCAAATCCAACGATTTGAAAAAATAAAAAAATAGAAAAAAAATTTTTTTATTAATTTTTCACCGAACAAATAAAAAGTAAACAAGTGGAATTTTATGTTATATATTTAAAAACTTTATTTTTTAAAGATGGTGTCGGGCAAATGCCTTCCTTGGTTAGCCACACATTGTGAGAGTCTGTCACCGAAGCTTCCCACGCCTAACTCGTTCATCGGACTTGACGGCTCCTGATTTTTTTTTTTTTTGGGGTTACGTGAAATCCAAGGTGTTCGAAAACAACCCACCAAGGACTATTGTTGCCTTGAAGGAGCGAATTCGCCTTCTTGAAATC
>NW_020272571.1:0-35996 GCF_003268045.1 Sipha flava
CTTATAACGATAAATTCGAATCGTCCTTTTCCCCAACAAGTTGTACAAAAATCTTTAAAATCTGAATATTTCATATCACCGGAACAGTGTTCCATATAAACATGTTTTAAATTTGTCTCGTCTTGTTTAAATAATATTATAAAATTACTGTTATCACGTAAAAGTTGCTTCGGTACACGGGCGTAAGATTGCGCTAGATAGCATACATCGATTTTATTATGTCGACCACGTGAAAAATATGATCGTACGATAGTTTGACTTTCGCAAATAATATTGCCAAAGATAAATACTGAATTTGGTAAAGCTTTTTTCAGGTGTAATAACCTCATCGTTTTCGTAAAACGTGAATAATTGAATACCATCTATATCTTTTAAAATATCGCACAAAATTTTATATTTAGGTTGATCCAATGATTTCGAATAAATGTATACACTATGAAATCTTATACCGTTGACATCAGTCAATAAAGTATATACCAAATTAGTCTTACCACATCCAGAAGGACCAACGATTAACGCACGTATGGTATTCGGTAATAGTACTCCATGCCTCGATGATTGAGTACTTGTATTCGTATCAACATTTCCGACTGTTAGTTTTACTTATTGATCTATAAAACGCATTTCGTATAAATATATGTGCAAGAGCTCTAACTTAATCATTACACGATGTCACCTCGCCGCAGAAACAACAAGAATAAGGGAAGCGGACTTATCAACTCGCTTATAAACAAAATTCCTGTTGAACTACATGTACCTGGTAATTAACTTGTTACTATAACTTTTACTATAACACAGATTTTTTTTTCTTGTTTTATAGGTTATCAATACTGCGGAACGGGTACAAATTTGAAGAAACGACTAGCCCGCGGTGATCCTGGAGTAAACACATTGGATTCGTATTGCAAAGATCACGATATCGCTTACGATCGTAGTAACGCGCTCTCCGATCGCAGAAAAGCAGATTACATTTTAGAAAATAGAGCGTGGGACCGGGTTAAAGCGAGAGATTCGTCCTTGAAAGAAAAAGCGGTTGCTTGGGGTGTGACCACTGCAATGAAGTTAAAACGAAAATTAGGAAGCAGCTGTATGTTTAAGTCAGCGGTTAAGGCGGCTAAAAAAATACTTAAGAAAAATAAAGGAGAAAAAGACTTGTTAAAATTAGCTCAGTTCTGCGCTAGCCGTCGTCCAGTGCACACCTGTGCTGCGTTGCGCCTCTATTATCTAATCGCGTACACATATTATAGTCGTTTAGTCTCATTAGTCTAATTATTAATCGCAAAATAAACGTAACTAACGTCCCACTAGCACCGGCTCATGCGTCGGATGCCGTATCGTGCTCTCCGAAGGTCGACTCGGCCAAAGCCGACCTTTACCTACATTATATTATATTATTATAAGTATAACGTAATTAAATAAATATTTAATTAATTATCATGACTTCATCAGGCAATAATACAAAACCTAACAATTTAATCTCTCCGATTAAACTCGTAAATAAAAACATCGCAAAATCATCAGATTCAAGCTCTACGACACTAAATGATCACAACAACGATAACTGGCAAATTAAAAAAGACACAAAACCAAGCAAAAGGAACTTATCTAGCTCCTCAGATCCGTCCGTTTCATCCCCAACATCTCAAACACAGAAAACAAATAAACGTGTCAAGCCACCGTTTATAACAGCAAACCGATTTCAAGTCTTATCGCCAAACAACGATGAGGTATTTTCGTTACCCGAACAGGACGAAAAACAAACATCTACGCAAGTAGAAACTTCTTTCAAACTACTTCCTCCAATATTTATGAGAGGTATTACTGAATATAAAAGACTTTGCACCGAATTTAGTCAACTTATTGGTAAAGAAAATTTTTATTGCAAATCATCAGCAGACCAACTAAAAATACAAACTGCGTCCGCGGAAGCATATAGACTCATAGTACATTATCTGAAAAATAACAATGCCCAATTTCATACTTACCAACTCAAACAAGACAAACCTATTCGCGCTGTCATACGAAATATACATTCATCAACCACAGTCGATGAAATTAAAAAAGAACTGACAGATCTATCATTCGAAGTACAACAAATAACTCAAGTTATACATAAAACTACTAAACTACCACTTCCATTATTTTTCGTAGACCTACCACAATCCGAAAAATCTACTGAAATTTTCAAATTAACCTCTCTGCTATACGCCAAAATCAAGGTAGAAGAACCTTACAAACATCGCACAATCCCACAATGCTTAAACTGCCAGGACTATGGCCATACTCGGGCCTACTGTGGCTATCCTGCCCGCTGCATTTGCTGCGGCGCTCCACACTCCTCTTCGGACTGCCCTAAACCACGAGAACTACCTGCCAAATGCGCCCTTTGTGCCGGAGAACATCCAGCCAATTACAAGTGATGCACCGTCTTTTAAGAGTTACAACGTCGAAAAAAACCCAACTCAAAAAGTAATTTTTACATGATAATTTGTTACACGACAATGTTAATACAAATCCAGACGATAATATTGAAAATGTAAAAACGAGCCACCCATTAACTTTCACTTATTCCAAAGTTAATAATAATAATCAAATGCCAAAATCTTTTGCACAGGCCACCCGAAATCAACCAAATCATGTCCTTGTCAACACATCACCCCCTTTAGATAACAATAACGTCTTAACTAATTTTATAAATGAATTTAAAACTCTTATCAACCCATTGATAGCTCTCCTTACTCAAGTAATTTCATCCCTACTCGAAAATAAAAAATGATAAATTCACAAACTAATAAATCCCTTATAATATTACTTTTTAATGCCAATGGTCTTAAAAACCACGTCACGGAACTCCAACACGTTTTATACAACCGACGTATCGACATAGCCTTAATCACCGAAACCCATTTTACGCTATATTCAAAAATTTCAATTCCCGATTACATCTTACTTAAAACCAACCACTCAGATGGCACAGCCCACGGGGGTGTTGCAATACTTATAAAATCCAAACTTCGATTCCATCCACTTCCTTGTTTTTCTCAAGACTTCCTACAATCATGTTCCATCTCGATACAACTCAATAATATCCCGATAGTCATAGCAGCAATTTACTCCCCCCCCTAAGCATAACATAACTTTAAACAACCTGTCTGACTATTTCGAAACAATAAACAACACCTTCAGTAATTTCATTATAGGAGGCGATTACAATACTAAGCACCAATCCTGGGGTTGTCGTACGAACAACCCACGAGGCAACCTCTTGTACAATTTTACTAACACAAAAAATTATAAAATCCTCTCACCTCCCGGACCAACATATTGGCCAACTTCTCAATTTAAATATCCAGATATTCTCGATATTTTTATTTCAAAAATCCCTAGTAACTTATATTGTCTTACTAACAATATTCTAGATCTCAACTCTGATCACTCCTCGGTCCTTCTTAATTTATCTGGCTCCCCTCTACTAACCACTGAACCACCCAAACTCTTTTCTGCTTCAACCAATCGACATATGTTTCACAACTTAGTCCATCAACAAATTAATTTAAAAATAAGGCTGAAAAGCAATTCTGATATCGACGAAGCAGTTAACAGTCTTACAAAAATAATTCACTCAGCAGCAATCGCTTCAACAACTATGACAAACAAATCCACTCAAATACACTCAAATTCTCAGATACTGCCAGCTCAAATTCGTTCACTCATTGTAGAAAAACGCAGAGCACGAGCTCAATATCAATACACTCGCTTACCTTCCCACAAATCATTATGCAACAAGTTAGCTAATTCTTTAAAAAAAACCCTAAACAAACTTAAATCAAATGAACTCGAACAAAAACTATCAAAACTTTCAACGACCGACGGTAGCCTCTGGATTGAAACAAAAAAATTACTCCAATTTAAAAATCCCTCTCTACCTATTAAAAAAACTGATAACACTCTAGCTATTTCTGATTCCGATAAAGCGGAAGTTTTTCTAAAACATCTGTCAAATATTTTTCAGCCACACACTGACATAATAGACCTCCAACACAGCAACCAAGTTAACGCATTTCTAAACTCTCCCCTTCCAGAAAGCCAACGTGAAAAATTTGTCACCCCGAACGAGGTAAAATTTACAATATCAAAATACCCAAATAAAAAATCACCTGGATACGACCTAATAACAGGTGAAGTTGCCAGATGCCTCCCAAAAAAAGCCATAATTCTTCTAACTTACATAATAAATGCAATCATAAGGCTTGCCTACTTCCCAATTTTATGGAAATTTTCCCACATAATCATGTTCACTAAACCCGGTAAGCCACCTGACGACCCTGCATCATTCAGACCAATTAGCCTTTTGCCCTTTTTCTCTAAAATTTGCGAAAAACTCATCCTTAAATGACTATCCTCACACATCACCCTTAATAATGTTCTTCCTCACTCACAATTTGGTTTCCGATGCAAGCATAGTACAATTCACCAAGTTCATAGAGGGGTCGATACCATCTCCTCCTCGTTAGAAAAGAAACAATAATGCACAAGTGTTTTTCTTGATATGTATCAAGCATTTGACAGGGTCTGGCACCAAGGTTTATTATTTAAACTCCGGAAATGTCTACCCTCAGCACTTTTTCTATTAATTAAATCCTATCTTGACAATCGCCATTTTCAAATTCGCTTCGGCACAGCCTTCTCAAATATCGCAACAATTAATGCAGGAGTACCACAAGGTGGTATATTATCCCCTATATTATTTAATATTTTCGTTTCCGATCAACCCACGCTAGCTGACACTCTTGTAGCGGATTATGCAGACGACAAAGCCATTATGTCAATGCACGTAAACCCAGATATAGCTTCAGCTACTCTTCAACTCCATCTGGACCTAATGGCGGACTGGTACAAAAAATGGAGGGTTAAAATAAATAGTACCAAATCAGTCCACATCACCTTCACATTAAAACTAGGACATTGTCCTAACGTTTCAATAAATAATACTCAAATCCCTACATCTGACACGGTCAAATATTTAGGTCTTCATCTCGACAAACGCTTAACATGGAACAATCACATAAAAACTAAAAGACTGTTACTAAATTCACGCTCCCGCATACTCAAATCACTTTATTCAAATCAATTTACAAATTTAAAAACAAAAATAATAATATATAAATCTCTTTTAAAACCTATTTGGACTTACGGACTCCAACTCTGGGGAGCAGCTAAAAAATCAAAC
The DNA here is from genome assembly GCF_003268045.1 of Sipha flava. Lineage (NCBI taxonomy): Eukaryota > Metazoa > Arthropoda > Insecta > Hemiptera > Aphididae > Sipha > Sipha flava. Next base: position 5,231 of record NW_020272571.1, read on the forward strand.
ACCAACAAAATTCAAACATTCCAAAATATAACACTCCGCAAAATTACAAATGCCCCATATTTCGTTTCAAATCATACACTCCATAACGACCTTCATATAAAAACAATTAACGAAGAAGCCAAAACTTTCTACAATAAATTTCACCTCAAACTTTCGAATCATTACAATCCACTCATAAAAGATCTTTCCATTCGAACTCTACCTGGTAATCCCCAACGCAGGCTGAAAAGAACATGGTGTCGTGACCTTCTCAAATAAATTATCAATTTAACTATTTAACTATTAGCATACCAATGCACTATTTACATCAGCAAAAGTGTCACTAAAGGGTGGCTCCTTTAATCACGAATTTCTCGCCTGAAATATTTTTTATTTCTATTTCTATTGTTACACTGCTCACATATGCTTATTGTGCAAATCGTACAGATTGTATATTTCAAATTAAAATTAAAAAAAAAAAAAAAAAAAATTAGCTCGAAAATGTCTTGTGGTGGCTAAAAAGACTACATATACCAAGAAAAATAAAAATCAGACGCCAAGAATCATACTTATCCCTATGACGGGGGGTATGTTATCTCTAATACCTATTTTCGCAGGATTGTCGGCATTAGGTTCACTGGCTGCCGGAGTTGCAGGTATAGTCAAAGCCGTAAACGAATGGAAATCTAACAAAAATGCACACACTCATCTAGGAAAAGGATTGTACCGTATAAAGGTGGAAAGTATAAGATCGAACAGGGGAGTGGGTTATATGTGCGACCATATAAAGGTGGTGGATTACGAAAAATTACAAAAAACTAATTTCTACGTTACCCAATAGAGCGTTGTACGACTATGAGATTATAAAATACGCTCGCATGCTGAAAATACCTCATTTCATAGGAGTGTTTTCAAGAGATAGGTTACCTCGACAATCAAAACCTAGAGAATCAGCTGTAGTTAATCTGGATACCGAAGAAAGTACGGGCACGCATTGAGTAGCGTAAAGAAAAATCGGAAAACAAGTGGAATATTACGATAGTTTCGGGAACTTGGCTCCACCGAAAGAATTACAGACATATCTTCGTGAGTGCGAGATCAGATACAACTACGATAGACATCAGAAATATAATACGGAAAATTGCGGGCGTTTGTGTTTGGAATTTTTATCATGTTCACTATAACGCTCACTGGTGATTCGAGTGAATTATCATGTGATATTTTTCCCCAGTTAGAAGTTGACAAAACCTCACAGCTGTGCCTTCTGAGTTTATATACGAATAATTCTATACCTAATATCGAACCCGGTTGTAATACGATAGCGTTTAAAAATGAGAAAGACGAGCGTTATAATATAGTTATACCTACGGGGACTTATGAGTTGTCTAACTTAGCAACTTACATACAAGAAAAGATGCCCGATTCGGTTAGCTTCGATTTAAAAGCAGATTACAACACGTTGAAATGTTTAATAAAATGTGATGATAAATTAGATTTCACGGTTCCAAATAATATATCTAAATTATTACGATTCGAACAAATTGAATATAATGCCGATACTACGCACGAATCACTTAGTATTGTTCATATAATGAAAGTTAATAGTATAAAAATAGAATGCAACTTATTATCCGGTTCATTCAACAACGGCGTGCCGGATCGAATCATACATGAGTTTGGCCCTTCTGTTGCACCTGGGTACAAAATCTGCGAAGTACCAGTACATTCCGTATTCTATCCACTAGTAGACTCATCTATCAGTAAAGTGAGCATAACGCTAAAGGTTCAAGATAATAATTTGATAAATTTACGAGGAGAACCAATCACAGTTCGTCTTCAGATTAAACACTGATATGACCATCAAATTCAACGTCAGTATAAGTAGAGCTGTAGTTAAAAAACCATACAGTGTTGCAAGCAAACTCAACGAATTAACACGTAAACCGTTAACAACTCGTAAAGATAAAAAAGTAAAACAACTAACGAAAAACAATCACGCTTTTCTACGTTCGTTAAAATTACTTTGAAAATGGATGAATCATATTTAGATGTAACTGAAGGGTATGTAGACGAATGTAAAATTATACAAATGCAATATCACTCTTTTCTACCTATTCGAGTACGGCTCTATCGAAAAACGATGAAATCAGAATACTAATTCAAAACATGGACGTGTATACTCTACCGTGTGAGAGTTATATTTACGTTGAAGGAAAAATAAGTAAACCAACAGACGTGGGTCAAGGTATCGGTGACTTTAAATTTACCAACATCGGATTAGCGTTTCTATTTACCGAATTACGATATGAATTGAATGGTGTGGAAATACAAAAATTAAAATACCCTGGAATATCTTCGTGTTTGAAGGGGTACTGTTCATATATACCTAACGATTTGAATGAACTTCAGAACGGCGCTTGGGATATAAATATGACCGAGGTAGTCAATAAGGATTTCATGACGAAAAATAAATTTTCTGGGTGTATCCCACTGAAACATTTATTCGGTTTTTGTGAAGACTATAAAAAAATATTACTCAATTGCAATCAACAACTTATTTTAAACCGAGCGTCAACAGATTTCGACGCGTTGTACGTTACAGGCGTCGGGGCAAAAGAAAATATTGAAAAAAATAAGAAAGTAACGCTTGATCTTCAAAAAATTATCTGGAAAATGCCCATCGTCCGAGTGAGTGACATAGTGCTGATAATACGGGTGTTGATAAAAATCTAATAAAACGATTAGGAAATATTTTATTTGCAATGTCGAGTGGTCACGAAGTCAATGTATCAAAATTTAATATATATACTATTGATACAGCAAAATTATTTATTTGTCTGTATCTTTGGTTCTATATGCCTAGTAGTGTACATAAAATACTTATACATGGAGCTGATGTTATAAATGCAGCACTTCTCCCAATTGGTGAAATATAAAATCTTTAGTTATTTTAAATGATTATAATGAATATAATTTTATTTTTTTAATAAATGTCAGTTATCTGAAGAAGCAGCGGAAGCGAATAATAAAGAATACAAGAAGTTTAGAGAGCACCACACTCGCACAAATATTCATTCTAACACTAACGAAGACCTTATACGTATGCTTTCAGTAGCTTCTGACCCATATTTATCTTCTATAAGGAAATTACCGAAAAAATCAATACGTGAGCTAACAGATGATGTAATGTCTTTAATAATTTTACCCGATAATGAAACAGAAGATAAAGAAGAAGACAAAACATCTGACGATAACGAAGAAGATGGATCGGAAAAGTACAGTGACAGTTCCAGTAATACAGATGAAGAGAATGAACTTCCTATAATATGTTAATTGTATCATATTTATGTAAATATTATAACAATTTGAAAAATAAATGAAATTGAAAAAGTAATATTTTTTATTTTTAAAATTATAATTAGTATCGGAAATCATAAATTATTTAATAATTTATTGATTTTAATTGATTTTATGAATGGACAATGTAAAAAATGAATTTAAAGTTTAAGTAAGTATCCAAAAAAGTTATATTTTAAGAATAAATAATTTTGTCCTCCTAAATCAACTTTCTAGAACACTGTGCGGCGCGTGGTCGAAGGTCGACTGTTGACGATTATACGAACGTGAATTACAATATTGTTTTCTCGTATTCTGTCGATCAACAGTGCGAAGACGACCAGAGACCGTCTATTCACATATGCAGACAAAGAGAATTAATCGTGAACAAATCGTTTACGTGCAACATAATAATGTTCTTTTTTCGTTTCGCAAGCGTCCATGGTCCACCTATTACAATAAACACGACATAATCGTGACTCGACTGAATATACATATTTTACAAACGTTCTGCGCTCATTACCCTGGTCGCAAAATCGGATGGACTGACGGGGTTATAATTTATGCCTATTTATGGTTGTAACGGCCGTTCTTTAATAATTACGTATTTTTTAAGCCGCCACAGTGCCGAATTTTGAGAAAATAATATAGGAGAATAATAGTGTTTTTTTTCATTGTTTTTTCACGCAGCAAAAAAATTGTATTCATCATAATGAATTTTGATTTGAATACATTTATAACTATTTGAAAAGTGTCCAGAATAATTCAAGTCACCACCCAAAAGTAAATTTTAGACCATCTATACATATACGTTATACGAGTAACTATGTATACATAATGTTCGTTCTTGTCTATTATTATAAAGTTCTGACATTTTTGGGACCTGCAACGCCAAAACGTTCGTGGACACTAATCATTTTATCATTCATCATTAAATCAGATAGGAAATCGTGAAGAGTGAAAAAGTTTTAATCATCATGTTAAATATCAAAGAGTTTTTGAAAAAAACTTTTCATGTTAAAAATTACAAAGCAAAAGAGTTTTACAATTTATTTAATAAATTAAAGAGTAAAATGGTTTCAATTTTATTTTAAAAAGTTTAAATATTATTTTTCTACGTCAGTTACTTGAAATATTTGTATGGAACATCCGAATTTTCTAAAATAATTATAGAACAAAATCATGCATAGAAATTACGCATATAATAATACAGTAAAATCTGGAGAAATAATATGTGTAGTGACGACAATGGCGAAGCGTCACAAGAGGTAATGAGACAGTTTTTTCCTTCAATCTTTATTTGATTTCGATCTTCATGAATTCTCTAAACGAGACAGTGTCTACTCTAATTTAAATTAAAAAATATCAATAATTACATTTAAATTTAAGATGCTGAATACGGAATACATTTCATTATTTCAATGAAAAATAATGATTTTAATTAGTTTTTCCTGAAATCGTTTTGAATGTCGGTTATGTGATTTGGAAAATAGTATTTACATTATTTACAAATAGATGTTGTAAATACCATCCTGTGTACCTCGTTACGATGAGTTATGTACAACAGCAGTCTAGCTGTTGATTTTCGGGACTTGAATATACGCGTTGCATGTCTTAGCAATTATATGAGACACATCTCAAGCTTATCGATGGTTATAATTATTGATATTTTATTTCATATTGTTATAAATAATTTTCAGTTATTTCGTCAATTCCGAGTCGGCGATATTGGTGTTATCGCGACAGTAAAATCAAACTATCTAGTTTGGAAGTTTTCTGTCACTTGTCACTTATGCATGTTTCAATAAGCAATTGTACATATTTTTTAATCGAACAAACCAAAAATAAATTAAGCAATAAAATATATTATATAAGTATTTTAAATTGTGCACTATGGCAATAACAGTTATTTAAATTTGTACTCAGATAAGATTATTTTGTCGTCGCTTGAGCAAAATTAATTATTTTGTTCTAGATTTTTTATCGCTAGGTTACTTTTAAGATAATCAATTTTACATTAACGAAAACTCGTAGATAAAGTTAACATTAGCCTACAATCTGCACATTATGCATCATCTGGGCTTTACCTCGTAACACATGTACAGAATTAACAAAAAAAAAAAATTAAAGATGTAAAAATGCTAAAAGTTTTTTTTTCTTTTTCTCACACGCATACCGATCATAAAACGATTACGGTACGAGCGATGAAAGACGTTTAAACGAATTCGCGTACGAACGAACCGTGGACCGTTGTTAAAGATTACCATACAACAATATTATACATTACATTATATCCTCCATTACATGTCCATTACAGCCGGGCTCTAAAGATCTCTTTGTCATCTGTCCTGCATTGAGTTTACGTATTACGAGACTGTATAACTGTATGACTGTATAATAATACCTAGCGTATTGAAGCACTTCTATTATCACAGCATATTCCAACGTATTTCAACCAATGATGATTTCGGGTAGCGAATAATTTTGACCGGGTCACCGAATAATTTAAAAAAAAAAATGTAGGTACAATATAGTATTTTATAATATTTTGTGCGCAATCGAGTGGTTCCTTCTACAATATGATCTGTATATAAATGCCATCAGCAGTTAAGACTTAAATTATAATGTTTATCAATAAGTTCTATTATAACATGAAATCGTTGCGTCCCACAGTCTTAGTTGTGCATTGTCCTTCGCATTATAATGCGTATTTCGATATCAAATTCGAACGTTTTTCGAACTTCGAAGAAAGCTTCTTTAAATCCTATTATTTATCAACAATCAATATGTATTTCATTTTAATTGAAATTTAACGATGTATGCGCTGAACAGTGTACACGAATCGGCTTTACTATGTGTAATAACAGATACTAATCATATTACTGCGTCATGCGTGTACATTCAATTATAATTATTGCAATCGATTAAAAATTAGGCAGAGGTAGTTAGAGTAACTAACACGCGCGTCTGTATTGTTTGAAATACATTAACGTAAATACGTAAATCCCCTTACTACAGTTCGTATGTAAGCAATAATATTCGGTATTATTTCCAGAGACATATTTAGGAGGGGGCAGGGGAGACTTAGGCCCCAGGCGCCAAATTTTGAGAGGGCGCCAGCCACCAGGCGTCAGAATGGTAGAATCTTAGAAAATAGTTATTTTATATCATTGTCATGAAAATGATTATATTATTATCGTGTCAAAATCATTGACCTACTTCATTATGCTATGTACCAACTACACAAAATTGATTACTGATAGCCTGCCATGTGTAATACTCAATTTGGTAGTAGTGACTTTTAGACTTTGGTAGTTTGGTATCAATCATGGCTAAGTAAATATTTAGCCATGGTATCAATATACGAATGGCTTATAATTATTTCTCCTACGGACCATGCGTCGTGCCATGATCACTGCGACTCTGCCCCTCTTTGTTACATATAGTCACGTGCATAAACGACCGTAGCGCGTAGTTTTATTTTTTCCACATAACCATAAAACTAATAACTATAATAATATAATACTTATACATATAAACATTATAATTTATAATATTGTACACGTATATTTAATGTACGACTGAACAATTACATACCTAATATTATATTGTGAATTGTGAAAACTATTTTTAATTTTTGATATTGTTTTCTGTTGGCTTAGTGGAGCAGAAAACTGAAAACGCTCTCCTGCAAAAAGTGAAGCTCAAGCTAAAATTATTTCAAAAACTGCTAAATTACAAACATATTTGTGGTGCCCAGATAGACAGCCTAACCAAAGTATGTTCATTTATATATTATACACATATTGTTATGTTATTTATTATTCAATGTACATAATTTAAACTAAAGTGTAGATATATTAAATCATCGTTATTTATGCTTAAATGTTTTCAGTTTAAAATGAAGTAAATAATACAAGCAAAAATGATGATAGCTGTACTGTTAAGGAAGATAATCTATCTAATCCAGACGATCTAATTTTATCAAATAACAGCAGTACCGAAACTAGTAAAACTCAATTGTCTACAGAATCTAAAGAAATAAATAATACACCAACACCATGTTTATCCATGCACGAAGATAACAGTCTTCTTAAAAAATATATCATTCCTGAATAAGATTTTTTTTTTTTTCATAATAAGTTACAACTATAAATAAACACATAGAAAGACTATTTTTTTTTTTTTAGTAGTTTCTTATATCAAATTATGATAGAAATTAAAATATAAATACATTTAGTACACTGTACACTACTACATTCAGTTCATTTAAAATGATACCAACCAATACCACTATTCTCTAGTTATATTATGAATTAATCTCTATTGCCTAATGCCTGAATGTTATTAAAAATTGTTATAATATAGTTATACGAGTATATGTATAGTATATTAAATGAATATTGTTACGTGCCAACCGTTTGATCCGTTAATTCAGTTACAACGTCTCAGTCAACGCTTGTGTGGAAGTGTAGTCAGGAATAATTAAGACTTCTTTTTAAAATAATTAAATTTATTTAACTTATAAAAATTATTCTAACTACAAATTTTGTAAATATTCTAGTGATAGAAATTATTTAAGTCCTAACAATTGTACTTATAAAATAATTGGAAATATTTCTAAGTCCAGACCATAACATACACTGACGTGAAGGTGCTCAGTGCAGCATAGACAAGACTCGTCTGATTTGCCCTTGTTTTCGGGTCTCTTTTATATGTGATATTGTATGTGTGTGTGTAAAATCCCAAGTGTGTGTGTGTAAATGAACAAGATAATAAAATAAGACAACTTCCACGAATTGTGAGTGTGCGTGTGCGCTAATGGCAATAAAATATGATAATTTCCCATCGATTCCGCACGTGTGTGTATTACACAATCGCAGATGCAGGGACACAGGATGTGGTCAACCACCCACGTATCTGCGACTCCAATATTCATATTCTCACTTAAACAGACAACCATGTGAACGACTTAACTTATTCACACGCCCAGTTTCGATGTTCATGAGAACCTCTTATAATGTGTGTTTTTATATTATGTGACTACGCAATACGCGACAATATATTTTATCTTTAGAAATGACCCTACCAATTGGATAAAAAATCAAGAAACGATTGATTATTTATCTATAAATGGATTCAATTAAAATTTAGAGAACAATAATTTTCATAAATCAAAAAGAACTTATAATCGAATAATAGGTGGTGTTAAATATACTCGTTTTCTATATTTGTCAAAAAGTTTTTTTGTATCTACTCTTATAAATGATGAAAAAATTAACCGAACCTTTTTGTTTTACTCAGAAATTAAAGGATCAATATTTTGTGCACCCTGCTACTTATTTGGTGGTACTACATTATTTACCACAGTTGGCTTTTCAGATTGGAAAAAAGGAGAAGAAAAAATTAAGCGTCATGAAAATTCAAAAAAAATCACAAATTGTGTATAATTAAAATGAAATAAATAGGAAAAGTATTAAATCGAGTTGATCAAAAGCTGAAGTATCAAGTAGAAACGGAAATAAGATATTGGAAAAATGTATTGACTAGAGCTGTAGCTGTTGTTAAATCACTTTCTTCTCGTGGACTGTCCTTTAGAGAGGATGATGATCATTTTGGATCTGTTCATAATGGGAACTTCATGATGAGCTAAGAGCTATTGCTCAATTCGATCCTTTTTCAGCACAGCATATTGAAAAGTTTGGCAATAAAGGAAAAGGTTCAACATCATACCTGTTTTTTAATATATATGAGTAGTTCATAAGTATAATAGCAGATAACGTTTTACAAGAAATGGTAAAAGAAATAAAAGAAGCTAAATATTTTTCCATCAGTATTGATTCTACTCCTGACCTTAGCCATATAGATCAGCTATCATTTATTTTTCGGTACGTTCAAAATAATGGCAGTCCAGTAGAAAGATTTTTAGGGTTTTTACCCAATTCTGGGCATAAATCTGAAGAGTTAGCAGATGCTGTATTTTTAGTTTTAGAATCGCTTGGATTAGATATAAACAACTGCCGTGGTCAAAGTTACGACAATGCATCTAACATGTCTGGTATGTATACAAGACTTCAAGCTCGCATTAAAGAAGTCAATCCTTTAGCTATATTTTTACCATGCTCGGCATACAGTTTAAATCTTGTTGGTAAATGCGCTGTAGACTGTTGTAGAAATGCTTCTGAATTTTTTAATCTGCTCCAAAATATCTATAAATTTTTCAGTTCTTCTACAAATAGGTGGGAAATATTTCAGAACAATTTAACTATAACAGAAAATGTATCACTTAAAAATTTATCAGATACCAGGTAGTCAGCAAGATCTGATGCAAGTATTAGTTTAAACAAAAATTGGAATGAAATAATTAACGCACTTTTATCAAAAATGATAAATCAGAAAAATCAAGCACAAGATCAGAAGCTAATGGACTATATTTAAAATTAAACTGTCTTGAAACAGCTATTATGGCCACATTATGAGGTGATATACTAGAAAGATTCAACAAAACTAGTAAACAATTGTAGTCAGTTGAGATTGATTTAGAAACAGTGGTATGTTTATACGAATCGTTAATTCGATATTGTAATGAACTGAACACGTCGAGTTTTATCATTACAAAATAAGTTTATTTATAAGCATAATTGTTTTACAAGAATGGATAAAGATATATGTATAAATACATAATAAAATATAACATAACATTTAACATAACAAGTAATATTTAATATTTTTATAACTTACGGCTCTGTAGCACTTTGAAGTAAAACGATAATTTAAATTATTAAATGTTGCGGCGTAAAAGGGGACACGAGTGTATTACGGAGCCCTATAACAATGAAAAATAAAATAGTCAAAGGTGTGGGGTATTACGGCCACACCGGACTATTTACTTACTCACACAGTTTTAAATTTAAAAAGAAAATGATTTACGCGCCGAATATGTCAATGAAAACTGAGATTATTTTGGTGGGGAACGCTGATATCGGTGGGGAGATACTTTTAGGCCAAGCAGTCCGACAGACGGGGTTTTAAGGCCGTACCCTGGACTCTGAATCTTTAGTAATATCTCGCAACCGATATTTGGTCAGAAAGATGTAACGAATTGGTCTGTCGGTCTCATATATATGTGTATTTGGTGTTTATTGATTTAATTTCCCGGGTGAGTAAAAGGTACATGTTTCATTTAATAAGTTTTGGTAGATTAATGTATATTGTTTTTGGAGATATTAATTTATTGTGCACTGTAGGCGTTTCTGAATTTTACTATTTATTTACTGTTAAAGAAAGTTGAAAGTTTATTAATTGTATTAAGAATTTTATGTTTTTTAATATTACCATTAATTATAGAATAGATAGATAGTCCATGGTATAGAGATATTAGGCTACTAAAATTATGTTTGTTCTAGCTGCCGATAGAATGCGTTGTATAATAGAAAAAATAATTATTTTACAATCTGTATAGATAAATACAGAACGAGCGTCGGCGCTGCCGCACTGGGCGGGGCGGGCCACGGGTGCTCATAACTCAGTATTGCATTGCGCCATTGTGGTCAGAGTTATTTATACATTTTATTGATATTTAATTCCTAGCACTCGTACCTAATGATTTACTATTTTAAATGATATTGTTAAATTGATAATCAAATATGATTAAATCCGTTTACGGCGGAATTTTACAGATTTTATGGAAATTACTCAGTTTTTCAACAGTTTCTCACAATTTGTTCTAGTAGATGTGCATAAAGAAAAAATACTATTACTTCTTATCGAAGACCTGATCGTTCTGGCTGTTGGATTCTTATTATAACCACCCTTTTGTCGAAAAATACTAAAAAGATTTTCTAATACATCCTGATTCAAACGGTTGGTCATTAAAAATACTATATCATTAGATTTTTCTTCTTCAAAAATTTGCAATACACCATTAATGGTTTGCTTAAAACTTAAAACAGAGTGGTTGTGTTAATTTTCCTTTTTTTAATTTATGTAAATCTGTGAAGTATTGCGAAGCTTCTAATAAAAAATGTTTTACAGTACCTGAATCAGTTAATACACAGAGATATGGATCATGGCTATATAAAGACCGGCTATTTAAACAATCAAATAAATTATTAATGAACTCAATAAAATCTGCTGTGTTTGAAGCAGTGCTATTTAGAAGTTGTCCTGTTTGTATGCATGTTCAGATTGTTGCTGATATTGAATTGCTTAGTAATTGTGTGGCTAATTTAACACGCATTTTTTGAAAAGAATTTGGATAAATATGAGCATCTGTTATTTTAATGAGAGACCTACTTTATGATTTTTTATGTCTAACTCATAAGTTTTTTTTATGTCATCAAATGAGATTATATTATCACCTTTAATAAAACAGGCTTCAATTAAATTATTTCTTACACTTTTAATTAAATGTGGAACGTCAAATATAGAAAATATTTTATTATTATCAACATAAAAATATGGGCTATCTTCTGAAATATTTAATGATTTTAAAGTACTTTGATTATTTGTGCCTTGATCGCAAACAACAACTTTTGGACACAATCCTACTTCAAATACATTTTTAAGGACATCAATTATTAAATTTTTTAAATTGATTTTGTCAACATCAGAATGAGAAAGAAAATAGGCGACTGGAAATTTCCACGGTGAATAAATACCTCGAGCCATAAACACCAGAACACAGTTAGCACTTTTATTTGTCCTGCCACATTGACCTTATCTTCAAAACCTTCAATGAAATCAAATTCTTTGGAATATTCTATAAATTCTTTTATATACATCTCATCGAAACAAACAGTGCATACTTTTTCTTTATAATCAGTTGATTCAATTTTTTTTTTTTAAGATGACTGAAAAATATTTAATTAAAACCTGGTAAGAATTTTGATTGACCTATCCAATGACGAATTGTTGAAAGTCCTGATAAATTTACTTTTTGGGAACGTAAAAATTTATATGCACTGGGTGATTTATAATATAAATTTAAAGCCAAATTTTTTTAATTTAATGTCCATGGACGTTGTCTATCTTTTTATTGCATAAACACAATTGCTTTGGAGTTAATTGATGAAAATTTATGTAAATTTATTGAATTTTTTAAATTATTATAGCGATTAAAACATCTACCTCTTTTTTTAATTTTGAAATATGTGTGATTTTATTATGAATAATTTTATTTTTTTGTTTTAATTTTTGTTTTAAAATTAATTTTCCGGGAGTATCTTTTTCTAACAAATCACATTTCCTTTTTAAATTTGAGTCTGGCATTTGTATTATATCTGTAATTTTAGTTTTATTAGGAGTAGATAACGATGAAGATGGGCTAAAAAAAACTAACTCTACCATGTCTGATTTTGTGTGTGTATAAGTATTTACTGGAGTTGAAATTGTAAGACATTTTTGTTCAGATGCATCATTTTGGTTAAAACCTAATAATGTAGATGGTTGTTGTTTTTGCTCAGATTTATATTTATATGGAATGGCAGTGCTTACTAAACGGATTTTATTAAATATATTTGTAAAACTCTCGGGGAGGGGGGGGGGAATGCTCTTGACAAATGTAGCTATTGTGAAGTTTTTCCTGTTCAATTGAGAACAAACTTGAGTTTCCTGTAGACATAGAGATAAACCAAATATAATAATTGTTTGAAAATAATCATACATAGGTATTATGGAAATTTATTGGTGTAATGACCATACTAATTATACAATGTTTTGATAATTAAGCAAGAAAAAAAAAATAAAGTATCCAACTATTATTACTCCAGTGTAATAAATAATACTTTTTTTGTTATGTATTAAAGCATTATTAAAATACTTTTATAAAAATATTTAAAACAAATTTTAAATAGGTATTATTTGCTTTTTATAATTAATTAATTAGTACTTAACATGAACTTAGTGATATAGTTTTTTTTTATAGATTTACCTATATTGTTCATTATAGGTACCTTCACCAAAACTCCAAAACAAAAAATCAGTTTATATGTGTTTGATAAATAATATACAAATAACAAAATAAGTTGCTAATAATGTTGTAATAATATTCACAGAGTAAATCGTAAAATATTGACGAAATAATGATAATAAAATAATAATCACTAATTTTATCGATTATAATGGGAATAAATATAATGGTACTTCAATTTTTCATTATACATGAAAAATAATTCTATAAATAGAAAGACGGTATTTTTCGCCGACCCCACGTGATTGCCTTCCCGTCTTCATGACTATCTATGATAGAGGTACCACCTCCTTGCATCACAGCGACGCCAGCGCTCCATAGCGGTTGCATTTTACGAGTAGTCGCCAAATATTAACATTGTGTTGACTATCTATCTATTCTATAATCAATGATATTACATCACGCCAGCGCTATTTACCGTCGTTGTAGTGTGAGATCGACGGGTCGATGCGTGACGTCATGAGATACCGGTGGCGCGGCATAGCGGATGGTAGTAGGTATGTGTGATCGTTACAATATGTATTAGATTTAAGGAGTATGTTTGATATCTGTGAAGAGAGAGCAATTAATAAATTGGGACACAAAACATATCAAGAAATACGCAAAAGAAAAAGAAAATTAACTGCAGATGAAAAAAGAGAAGGAGAAATAAATTTTGAAGTTCGAGACTCTTAAGGATTAATAATTACGCTATTATTGACAATCTACATTCTGAACTAGAAAGAAGAAAATTCTACTATGATGACGCCAATAAAAAATTTAACTTTTTATTTCGAATAATAAAATTATCACCATCAGAAGTTTATAAAAAAGCAGAAATACTTCAATATATATATATATATACAAATGATCTTTCGTCTTCATTTTCTAACGAGTGTATACAATTTAGAACTATTTAATGAACTTAACTGAAAACATAAGACCTAAAATTGTAATGGATATTTGTAAAATTATCAGAACTGAAAAACTTCAAGAACTGTTTCCTTACGTAAATATAGTATTAAGGATTTATTTATGCTGTCCAACATTCAATTGTTCAGCCGAGATATCATTTTCAGCATTAAAGAGAGATAAATCCGTAATATATTTATTTGTATTGAAAATGTTTTTGTTTTTAATAATCACCCCATATCAGAATTAACTGTTATTATTGAAAGAGGGCGCCTTTAAGGAACAGTGCCCCAGGGCGCCAAAAACATAAATACGTCTCTGATTGTTTCTCAATTGATTCGACAAACAGGTTAGTTTCAAGCGTCGGCTCTCAGTGAATGTCAATTGCTAATAATACGTTCCGATTTCGAGTGCGGCTACGAAGACATTCCGTTGCACGCAGTAATTATGCTGTGATGTAGTGTTTTAAAAATCGATTTGTAGTTATGTTAAACATATTACAAATCGATTAAATTACACGAAAAATCGTTGCATTTATTTGAAAGTTAATTTAATACTGTTGAAATGTATTTCGAGACTTCTTTTCAACTCGATTTTATTAAGTCGAAAACAAATTAATTTTACTGAGATGTGTTTTAAAAAATAAAATAAAATATTTTTAAATTGTATTTAAAGCTTTCACACGAAAATTCCCTTGCTTTGATGACATTATTATGAAATTGGCAATTGTATATGGTTTGAATATTTGGAAATATATTCACGAATGAAACAAACAAAATCAATCCTTATGTCGTAAATTACGAATAATTACCTTCATTCAATTTTGTGAATTGGAACAACTAAATTCCAACCAACAAATTTTCATTATAAGTAATCAAACACAATCTCAAATTCCACAATAAAAATAAGTGTAATATATTTTTATTTATTTTTTAGTTTTATTATTACTATTACTATTACTAATCAAAAAGTAATACCAATTTTTCTAAATCTCCTGTATTGTAGTAGTACACGGCGATAAAAAATAGTTTTATTTTATGAAAATTCGAAGAAAAAAAATGATAACATAAATATTGCATGGTTGTTTTTTCGATTTCCTTAAAAATGACTATGAAGTATAAAGATATTTAAGTAGAAATATTTGAATTGAGATTAAATTGTATTTTTAATCATAAATACTAATTAACAAGGAATTAGTATAATGCTTGTACATACTTCTACTCGACTATACTTCACATACTCTTTTATGCCATTGTTGAACTTATACTCGAAGTACACGTTGCATTATCGTTATTCTATGATCGACTAGTTGCGCACCCTCGTTACCCGCTGTATTGGTCTCTGTATCGTTCCGGAGGCCCTCGGGCGTTCACTGTTAAGCATTAATATTAAATAATACGGCTGGAAATAATTGGTTGCACACACATGCACAAATATTATCTGTATTGTGGTTTATTTATTTTTGTTATTGCGTGTGAATTAATTAAGTCCCGACCAGTGGCGTGGCCAAGGGGGGGGGGGCTAAGGGGGCTATAGCCTCCCCCATGGGCCGTGTTTATATGTATAATGTATCTTGACTATTTAATAGAATCAACGCTCGTTTTAATCAAAGGCATATTGATGTTATGCCACTTGAAGGACTTATTCCGGCCAATTTAAATATGTTTGACGATAAAAATATAATAAAAGCTGCTAAAATATATGTCCAAGATCTCCATGATAATACCTCATCTACAATCAGAGCTGACCTGTTCATATGGAGGCAACAATAGAGTCAAAATACTATTCCAAAACCGAATTCTGCTCTTAATTCACTCTCTCATCGCACCAATCTTCGATCTAACATTAAAATACTTTTACAATTATTCGCCACGTTACCAGTTACCTCTTTCACTCTGGAAAGAACGTTTTCAGCACTTAATCGCTTAAAATTTTTTTTAAAAAGCATCATGTCGGAAAACAGACTGAATGGGTTAGCTATGGCTAATATAAATAAAAAAAAGCAATTCGATGTAAGTGAAACAATAACTGAATTTTCCAGAAATTCGCCTAAGAGAATGCAGCTGTCAGAGTGGAGCAAGTGACTGAACACTGAAACCAAAATTATTATTATTATTATAAATTACTAGCTGACCCGGCAAACATTGTTTTATCATATAAATTATTTCTAGAGAATATTTTGCAAGAAAAAAATAACTAATTAAATATAGGCATGTAAGAATGTGGGTAAGGATAAGGATGTAAAGAAGAGATATGGAGTGCTATGAATAGTGACGAAGTATAAAAATGAAAAAACATCAAACATTTATTTTTTTAATAATTTATTAAAATTGATCAATTAAAATGATATATATCGCTAATTATGACAATATTAGTAAAAAACAATATCTATCCCTTAATGCAACAGAGTGTACAATATTTTTTGTTATCCCATCTTTCGCCAACACAAACTGGATGGCTCGAGAGCACACCACGTATAATTATCCGTGTGAAAAATATGATATGCTCAAATCTAAGCTACAGACATTGTTTGGCTTTGAAACTTATTGATAGTCATTGCAAATGCCAATCTAATTGGAAATTTAAGGCGTTTAAATTGTATTGGCACATCTGTGGATATAATAGAAATTCGCGATAATAATATATTTTCACCTCGGAATTTGCCATTTAAAATTATGGCTTCAATAACTTTTTCATTAATTTTTTAACAACTTATCGCGTGCCGTTGTACAACCGTGGTAGGTCAAATTATAAAGCAAAATAACCGGAGAACAAACCTTCAATTGTAAATTATGCGGTAACATGCCTGGTAAGTCCAATGAGTTTAAAAACTCGGTTAGATAATTTACAGCTTCAGTAGCATAGCAAACTATATCTATAGATTTGTATGACACCATGTCTCCTGGTAATAAATGTTTATCTTGAGATTCAATTCGTTGACGTCCACATTTTTTACTACTAAAATTGCCCTTTCTGCCAGCCACTCATGATTTGTATACTGTCTGTGTATATTGGAAAATATCTAGTCAATGAGAGCATCTTGTGAATAAATGATTGTGCAGAAATCGATCGGTAATTTTATACATTCCGTTTCATCTGTAGTAACTTTCCCATCTCCAATATCTAACAATTGTTTTGAGAATCTTCTGCACGCAGCTTTTTTTTGATTAAATCGCAAGTATCAAAATCGTTCGCTCTCTATCTTTACATACATTTCGACCATGAATTCTTGACGAAGCTCATGATATCGTAGAATAATTTTGTCCTGATCGCGTTTAATCATCAACCGATATGCATAATAATTTTTCAAACTAACATTCTTATTTGTTTTGACACCTGTTGCGGGATCTTTTTTTGTTTAATATTTATGCAATACCCGTCATTTACTACCAAAAATAAAATTAATAGTTTTTAAATAATTTTTTTATAGTTTTTTAATAGTTTCTTAATAGTTTTATTTAATAATTCATTTTCAATTGTGCAGTTATCGACCGGGTCAAAAATTATTAAATTAAACTATGATTTATTAAACAATAGCACTTTTCCAAAAAAATTTTTCGTAAAAACCTTCTCCTGGCAATTACAAACAATTAAAAAAATTTGAGCTAAATCGGCCCAGCCGTTCTCAATTGATGAAATTTTATACATTTTTGGCTCCATCTATATATATAAAAATTTCGTGTCACGATGTATGTTCGCGATAATCTCCGAAACTACTGGACCGATTTTGATTAAATTTTTTACACCGTGTGTAATTTGGTCCAACTTAAAATATAGGATAGTTTTTTTTTCAAATTTTTTAATATTTTAAATATTTTAATTAACTTTTTAATAAATGTGTATAATTGCATAGTGTATTTCGGTGTATTTCTATCACCGGAAACATCGATGAAAATTTAAACGCCAATGACATCGGAACTGCATGTATTTTACCTTCAAGCTACATCGGCAGTCCACGGAGCATGCAGGAATACATACAAGATGCGACGACTTATGTACGTCATTACGGTCGACCTGATTTGTTTGTTACATTTACGTGTAATCCAAATTGGGAAGAAATAAAAAAGTTTGTTATTACCAGGCCAACAATCAATACATCGTCACGATATCGTTACACGTGTGTTTAAACAAAAGTTAAAATCTTTAATTAATTTAATCGTAAAATATTCAGTTTTTGGTAACACACGTTGCTGGCTGTATTCTATTGAGTGGCAAAAGCGAGGTTTGCCTCATTCTCATATTTTGGTTTGGCTTGAAGTTAATCGCGCCGTCTCGAGTTTTGTTTGTTATTTTTATTTATACAGTTTAATTTGTACCGGTTTAGTGTTTTCGTATTTTACTTTACCTACACACTAACCATAAATACTTGGTATTGTGTTATTATTGTGCAGTGTTCAGTATTGAATATTCTTTAATTTTTTTTAAATTTAGTATAATGCCGCGGAAATCTAACCTACACAATCAGTATAGTAAAAATGCACGACGTATGCTTGCTAATAGAGCTCATGAATCGGAAGAACAAATTGCAGCAAGAAACGCAGCTCAACAAATCAGAACAGCAGAAATTCGCAGACAAGAGTCTCGAGAACAGCGTGATGAACGTCTACGACAAAATGTATTGAGAACAAGATCGGCGCGAGAACGGCACATAGCCACATTTAGAGAACTTGACAGAGAGCGACAACAAACCAACCGTGCATTAACACGTGCATCATTCGTTCGCCTTGCGTTCGAATATGCACCAGATATCAATTACTCTGCACATACTAAAATTATAATTGGTGCAATGGATAAAATATGCCAATATTGTCAAGCGTTAAAATTCCGCAATGAAACGATTGGTATGTGTTGTGCATCTGGAAAAGTTGTACTGGCACCTCTTCCTATTCCACCGGAACCTTTAAAATCATTTCTTGCTGGCGAATCAGACGATTCGAAATTATTTTTACGTAAGACACGCAAATTCAATTCTTGCTTCCAAATGACGTCCTTTGGCGCAACTAAAATTTGCGACCTCACATCTGATGGAAATAATTTTGTAACTACGTTCAAAATCCAAGGCCAAGTGTACCACAAGATTGGGTCATTAATGCCAATGCCTAATGATGATCAAAAGTTTCTCCAAATTTATTTTATGGGCAGTTGTGAGGAACGCGAAACAACTCGGTGCCTGCATAATTTCATCGAACAAGCAGAAGAGAGAGCAATTGTGGAATCTTTGGAAAACTTTTTTGAAAATTATAATTGGCGTTTAAATTTTCATCGATGTTTCCGGTGATAGAAATACACCGAAATACACCATGCAATTTTACACATTTATTAAAAAGTTAATTAAAATATTTAAAATATTAAAAAATTTGAAAAAAAAACTATCCTATATTTTAAGTTGGACCAAATTACACACGGTGTAAAAAATTTCATCAAAATCGGTCCTGTAGTTTCGGAGATTATCGCGAACATACATCGTGACACGAAATTTTTATATTGTATATAGACTAGCTGTCCCGACATGGCGTTGCCCGCGTATTAGTTGGTTTTTTAGCATTTTCGTAGGCCATGTATTAGTGTTATTATGTATGAGAAAATTTAAAAGTAATAGGTAAAGTATCTAAAAGTTGAAATTAAGTACAAACCAAAATATATATTTTCTGAATTTACATTTTATTCATCTTATATTAAATTATTGTTTGTAATCAGTGACCTACTTACAAAAAATACTATATATTATGTATATGTATATATATATATATATATTACTATATATATATATATATATATATATGTTCTCCTGCAGGTACTTTGTCGGCTTTGATGACAATTTGATAATTATCATTTCTTAATTGAGGCGATACTCTTTTAAATAATTGGATAAGTTGATATAGTTAGATAGGCTAGTTTATATATATATATATATAGATAACTAATAACTAATTATTTATTAACTTTATCGGACTAAATTTACGCCTAAAACTTTCTCTGTGATGTTCTCTTTTTTTTAAAAAAAAACTGCACGACGATCCAATAAGTAGTTTCAGAGTTTTTACCGAACAAAAAAAAAAGCGACTTCATTTTATATAGTAGTATAGATATAGATATATTAATAAATATTTTTAAAATTATACTAAAATGCTTGAATTACGTTTAGAAACTTGGTGGTAGATGGTGGGGGGGTTAAGGGTGAATTCTCATATCCTCTCTTACCTTACTTATCCAAAAAAAGTGGTTAGCCCCCCCCCCCCATTTAAAAATCCTGGCTACGCCACTGGTCCCGACGCGTTATCGGGTATCGGTGCGTTATCTGCGTTGCCGGGTCGTCCATCGCGAAAATATTTATCACGGCCGCCCGCATTTATGTTGTCGTTTCCGTACCTCCAACGCGTTGTGTTAGAATGTTATTACGGTTTTATTTTCTCTAATGGAAAAGCGCTAATAATCGTTATTATTTTTTATTATTATTGTTATAGGCGCGAATCGCCGCAACTTCATAAAATATAATTTGGGTGCACAAATTGCCACAAGTGTATTTTACGTGATACATGTGCTGTATTTTACGAATCTTCGTATTATTATTATTATATTTTTGAGCGTGCGCTAATCGTTGCCAACCGCATTAATATTGAGTTTTTATTATTAATTATATTATTTTAGGTGCGCTAATCACCGTGAGTTTTTTATATTATAATTATTTATACGTGAGCGAATCGCCGTAGTATTTATTGTTTTAATTTATTTATATTGTATGTTAAAGTATATTACAGTGTGTGAACGAATTTAAATTGTGCGTGTGAATTTTAATTATAATTTAAATTAAGGTACAGATTGCAGCTGGCCAGCAGTACTCCGACTAACTTGTGAGTTTTATTTATATTATCTGTTTAATTAGTATTTTTATCGTTGTGCCAACCAGGCAACTCTTTATTATTTATATTATTTATTTTGTTGTTGGGCCAAAAGGGCCATAATTATTTAATTATTATTGTGCCATAAGGGCCATTATAATTATTATTATTTATTATATTGGTTGTGCCGAATCGGCATTTTAGTTAGGCTCAAATAGCCAGAGTATATATTATTATTATTTATACATTTTACGTGTTGCTGTGAATTATTTTTTGTTATTACCATATTAATTTTAAATCTTATAATTTATTATTGGGCCAGAAGGGCCGATTCCTATAATTTATTTTATAAATACAGCAACATAGTTACCATTTTTAGTTGTGTATTGTGTATTATTTTATTCTAGTTCTTAAGTACACACACGACATTTATACACAATTACACACCATCGCATTACGTAGCTCGTCAGTAACTGCCCGGCAATCCCGACCACTACTGTTCGAGCTACTTACACCACTACACACCCAGCTATTTTCACCGTGTTAGTGGTGCACACGGATATTGGTGACCGGACAGCGCATATTATTTTATGCTCCCGGCGCGCACATTCACATTATATGTTTAATAATTTACTGCAACGGGTACAGTATTATCGCGAACACATGTGACCGACCCCAGCCGTTAGGACCGTTTTAAATACATAATAAATACCGCAATAGTAATACCTGTAATGATGATAAATAATAATACTTCCTTGTAATCTAGACGAACGCGCGAGTTTTGAAAAACAATTGACGTATAATCTGTAATGCACACCGCAGAACGGGTGGAAATGTATAATAATATAATACCATGTATAAAATATATATATATATATACATGACGTGTACTGTACTAGTCGAGCATTTAATCGGAGTTCAGAGATGAGTTATGCATATTTAAACCGCTGCTGCTCCGCACAGGATAACGTGAAAATAAATTATTCGATTTCATTTCAGTAGAGCTTATATTTATATATAAAATAAACATCGCCCGACAATGTGCCATTGTTAAACATCCGTCCGCCTCTATCCGTCGTATGTGAACGCAAGAATAAAACTATTCGGAAAACGCGATAAATAATAAATGCGTACATATTCAATCCACGAAAACGTTTGCTCTGTAGTCTCTTGTTTACATTTTTTATTTTTACGATCGTTTTATCCCGTGCGCGGGGGTGAGACGACTTCGGGGATAAGGAGACTTACATTCATTATAACGTCGTCGCGCCCCGCTCCTGTCCTGTATCACAACACCCCATGATGTGAAGAATCAAGTATTACGTATACACAAACAATCGTGAGGGACAAGAGTCTGGCGTTTTCGTGTTATCGCTGTACATGTGTATATACTATATACAATATAGTATCATCAACCCATGATGCAATGTACACACACTTGCAGTGGAATAAAAGTAAAAAAAGAAAGAAAAAAACATAACGAACAAAATTTAAACTTAAAAGAAAGTTTACGTCCGACAAACAAAAAAATTAATTTATAATGAATTTATAAACAGAAAACTAAACTAATTAGACGGACGAAGAAAAGGATTTAAAAACTCAAACCGATAGAAATTAATAAATTATATTTTTATATTTTAGAACAGAATTTTAAATTTTTATAGCCGGTCCGAGAATTATTGATATTAATAGTAATAACTGCAGTTTGTACTGTTCATCAGCAACCGAAAGGTAATAATAAAAAACGAGGTATTTGACCGTCGATGACGATCTTCAGTTAGCGAATTCAAAGGTGATTTTCGCATCGCAGCTCGTGAAATGCACCAGTACATTTCGATAATTTATTTAAAATTTTTTTGAACAAATTTGTAAATTTTGTATACTGTGAAAACGATTAAATTCTAATATGTTTATTTTCTCTAAGAATTTTGAAGAAACATCAATGCCATCTATGATAATTCAATAATTAAACGGTTTTACCGGGCTTTCGATTAATATATGATAAAATATTGATGAACATAATATCAATATAAATTTATATAAATTGCAACGATCACATGTATAATTGCGGGTTTTTAATTGCTTTATACAATTGAAAATAATCCGTACATTATTCTAACGGTGTCATTCGAATTGTGGGTCGTGCAATTAATTTTTTTTTTCAACCCGTATTAGGTTAGTTTACAATGTTTTTAATTTCACTCACGATCTTCGGCAAGTCTTTTTAATTCGGCGTATGTATCAATCCCTGCGTCATTTTTCAGTTGAGATATGTACGAGTTTCTTGGTCTTCATAGTGGTCTTCGTCTTTCAATTGCACCTTCTATTATAGTGTGATGCAATTCTTCATTATAGCGTAAAACGTGACTCATTATGTTCTATCGTTGTCACTTTATGGTTTTAATTATGGAACTTGTTTCTCCAATTTAGGTTAGTACATCTTCATTTGTTATTCTTTCTGTCCAGTTTATCTTTTCCATGAGTCTCCAACATCACATTTCGAATGCTTCAAGGGATCTTTTTTCCTTTTCATTAATAACCCATGTCTCGCAGTCATATAATGCGACATTCTATATAAATATTTTTAAAAATATCTTTTTTGTTACTCGGCTAATTTTTTTCGAAACCAACATTTTCTTTTTCTTGATAAAAGCTGTCTTTGCTTGTCCGATTCTTTGTTTAATTTCCTGTGAGCTTCTTCCATCTAATGTTATTGAACTTCCCAAGTATTTAAAACTAGAAACTTGGGAAATAAGTTGGTTTTCTAAATAAATATTTGCGTTGTTATTATCGTGTATTCGGACAAATTATCAAAATAATACCTTCGCTGACGTGTTGTCTCGTTAAAACTACACAAAAAACAAACAAACTAAGCGAAAATGATGAAATCGTAACTACTGACACAATTAATTTCGACACATTAAAATCCGAGACACTACAAAAACAACAATCAGAAGACGAGTTTTGTAATGTTATAATTTATTATTGGGAGAAACAAAAAGAAATTCTATAAAAAATTTAGGAAATATTTAATAAAAAAATCAACTACTATATTAGGGTGACCATACGTCCTGTTTTTTACAGGATTGTCCTTTATTTCAGCATTGTGTCCTGTTGTCTTGTGTTATGGGCTACCATATTCCTAGAACCACGTATAAATAGAAATCGTGCATATCACAATATTATATGTATTACACATCGTTATATTTAACTAATTGGTCATAAACCGAGTAGGAATATTAAGAGATGTAATAAAATTGATTCCTAGAATAATGAAGTAGGTCAGACGGACAAGGCTTATCACTGAGTATTGCCGAAATAACAAGATATAATAAACTGTTAATCCGTATTCCTAGAATAGTGAATTAGGTCAAAAGAGCAAGGTCTATTGCTGAGTATTGCCGAAACAACAAGACCAATGACGTCAATCAATCCATATAAAAGAGGGATCAAAATGACCACAATGCAGATGAGTTCTAGTCACGGAACAACAAGCTACTCCACGTCACTTTGTATTAGAATTTTGTTAAACACTTTGAGTATTAAAATAAATGTATTAATGTATTAAAAGTCTCATGTCTATTTAAATTAAACACATCTTCGACTCGCAACACTTGAAATCGAGCCGGTGGCACGTAACACTTGACAAACTTCTTTCAGGACACTTTTTGTCCTGTTTTTTTGATCAAACGAAATTAATTTGAAAACGAAACTTACGAAAGTAATGAATAATGATTATAATTATAATCTTGTGATTGTTTGAATTTATCAGTATGAGAAGAATTGTCGACGCCAATATATTATAATTTGGTACCTGTGTGGAGCGTACGTGAATATCTCGCCGCCGACCGACACACACACACACACAAACACTCGCGCACATTATAGCCGTTATTTTTGTATTTATTTTTGTTTTAATTATATTTTGTGTTGTGAGTTATATAATATGCTAATCAGTTACCGGCGCGTTATCTGCTGTCACCGGCTCACAGTTGCACGTAATTTAACACGGCCGCCGCAATTTTTGTCGCTGTCCGTCCGTCGTCGTGAGCAAAACGTCGCGAAATTAAATTTACGTTTTTGTTACCAGGCGCGAATCGCCAACATTTTATTTAATTTTTGTTATTAGTATTTATAGTGTGCGCTAATCGCCACTGATTTATATTTTATATTATTGTTATTTATAGTGTGCGCTAATCGCCACTGATTTATATTTTATATTATTTTATTGGTTGTGAGCGCTAAGTGCCACATATTTATATTTTTTGTGTATCTGCAGTGTATTTAAGGTTCTGGTAGCTGCTGGCCAGCAGTGCTCCGACTTATCCGTGAGTTATATTTCTTAATTATTATTATTATTGTTTATTATCGTGCCCTAAGGGCCGCATATTATACTATTTTTTTTATTTTCTTGTTATTTACACTTGTTGGGCCAGAAGGGCCTACATACATATTATATTATTGTTATTTTTATTTGTGTGTGTGTGTGTGTGTGTGTGAATTATTCGAATAATTGTATATATTATTTTACTGTACAGGTCGTGATAACCGGCCGCAGTAGGCAATTTACTTACTGTTGCCTACTCATTATATTATTTATTTACAATTTAATTGTTCGGCCAATTCATTACCACTCACAGTTACCATTTTTATTATTATTTATTTTATTATTACATTCAATTTATACATTTTTACGTGTTGGGCCAAAAGGGCCGTAATTTAAATCATCATCTTTTTAATTATATTTTGTGTTGCCGTGAATTATTTATTTTATTATATCATTATTATACAGCAACACTAATTACTATATTTTGCGTCATAATTTTTATTTTTATCTTAGTTACCCTTTCTGTTTTAGTTTAAGCACACACCCACACGAATACACACATACACACACCACTTACACACATAGTCGGACAGTAGTCGCGCGGCGATCCCAACCACTGCTGTCCGATCTATTTACAAAATACACACATTTTACAAAGGTCGGTCGGTGTGTGAGTGCAGCACACGGAGTATTTAGGTAACCGGGCGCGCGTATCAATGCTTTACGCTCCCAGTCCGTACAAGAATGTTTACGAGTAATCGGAGCTTATCTGAGTTATCGAAATGACCATTTTGGAAAAATGGGGATATCACTTTGAACCACTAAAAGTTTTTCGTTGGATTCGAGTACTAGATTTTCCAATTTGGATTGACATTCAAGAAAGTTTGAAATATATTATTAAGAATAATACAACATTGAAATTCGATGAAGATGAACTTTTTGACGAATTTAATCATGTGATAAATGTAATGAAGGTTAATTTTAAAAATTGGTAATGGTTTAAAAGCCGAAGATAGGTGGTGTGAAATATTTAAAATTCTAGAAAAAAATTACATTCCAATTAGATATTTTACGGTTGTTTTAGAGCATTCAATGGCTATTCCCGGAACTAACGCGTTGGTAGAAAGAGTATTTTAAATTACAAATGTTTTATGGACAGATGAGAAAAGTCGATTTCTCGTGGACACAATTAGATCGATAACAATCGTAAAACAACAATTAAAAAAATGTTTCATGTACAGAATTTCATATATTTTTAATAGAAAATCCACAATTATTAAAGGTAATTACTTCTTCAGAAAAATATGAAAAATTAAATAGTGAAAACATGTCTGAATAATCGTTATCAAAATGAATTAATAAGTTTTATAAAAAAGTAAAGTACATGAATTTAATCTTATACAGTGTTCTTAAAAATTATGTTTTTTCACAATTAAAAATTAATAAATATATATATGCCCTGTATTTTTTTTTTTTACATATGGTCACCCTATACTATATTATAAAAATTGAACAACCCATGGATCAAATAATCTATTAGTGATATCTAACAATTTAGTTAACACAGTTCTAAAATCTTACCACGAATCAGTTTTTAATGGACACTTTGAAATTACAAAAACTTTAGCTAAATTAAAACCAAAAGTATTATTGGCTCACAATAATTAAAGACACAGCAAAATTTATTAAAAATTGCATTTCTTGCCAAATGATAAAAAATCCAACAGGTAAAGGCCATGGCTTATTACAACCAATACCTTTGATTTCAGAAAAACCCTTACTAATACTTATATTTGGCTATTTAAGACCCTTACCCATTTCTAGAGGAAAATATTTTAACCAAAATACAACATTAAAATACTATTAAAAAATATAATATGCATTGAAATAATAGATTTAAATCTTAAATTTATATTTTAAATAATATAAATAATTTAGTATTTGCTTAAAACGTATTCTGCGGTTAAACGTTCAAAAAATAATAATTAGTTAATAATTTGATTTCGATGTTGGATAATGGAAAACTAACATTAACGATTAACTAATAACCACATGTTTTCAGAAACAGTTAACCGGCATTTATTATCGTTTATCTACTAAGATAATACGTGATAAGATCGTATACCAGGAATCAGTAACCAGTGATATATTATGTAACCATGATGGTAAATTATAATATGTTATTTTTATACTTTATAGCTGATTCAGCCGCGCTGCAGCAGGCTAGTCGCTCACTGACACATTGTGTTCTTGTGAGAGTTTTGATAGGACATTTTTTTTTCCAACAGTATTGTTTATCTATCTTGTTAGGTATTTTAGAGTTATTATCGATTATGACCGTTATGGGTATTGTTAAATTGAGACATCATTCCGTTTTGACTTCTGGTTTTTACTGTTGGGTTCGATAAATAGCCTAGTAACAGTAAATTTAACAAATATTTAAACGATAATAAGTCATAACGGATTACTGAAATTAAATTCTGTAAACATTAAAATTATTTTTTTCAGTATGTTTATGAATTTTCGTTATCAAAGATAGGTATTGCCATTTGAAAATCAAAAGTTGATCGTGTTTTATCAAATAAGGAAGGAAAAAAAAATTATCAAAATTGTAACACAGTGTGAAATAGTAAATCCTAGAAAGTTAAAAAAAAAAAATTACTATAAAATTCCTAATACTTTCCAAGATATTAACTGGTTCATGATTAAAAAAATCACCCTATATAATTGAATCGAATTAATAATGAATTTGAATTGAATTGATAGATTTGACAGTTAATATAATTGTTTCACTATTTCCCATTGTAGTCGGTGATTAGATTATATATGTTTATGGTTAGTATTTTCCCCTTTTTTTGTTCTAATTAATCCAACAATATAGACCTATCTAAAATCTAAAAAATCTTGGTTTACGGATGGGAGAACAATCTGTGATGAAATTGTAATGATATATTACGAAATAAAGTATTTTTTTAGAGGCCATTTTAGAGTGATTTAAATTTGTCCACGGTGGTTTGTCGTACATTCATAAAGCTGGCGAGGAAAACTGGTCTCCAACGAAAATCGAATCGTCTTCTTTTGCATTTCTATTGAAAACAACAAACTAAATTATTGCAACTATTCTAGTCCATGCAGATCGTATTTTTAAGACCGGATTCAGAGTCTGCAGAATAAAAATAGTGTCGTTTATATTAATCGTGTTTAAATCGTATGCACATTAAATAAAAACTGTATGTTTGGTGTTGGTATCTTAATCTAAACGAAGTTAATACCGACATTTTACGCGGAAAAAATATGCAAATTTTAACATGCGGGTCTTCTATGGGAGTAGCCGAATTGGTTTCCGTTTGAAAACGGTATTTCATTAGATATAGCCGAATTGGTTCTCTTTTGAAAAAGGTATTAGATATTGCCAAATTGGTTCCCGTTTGTGTACAAGTAAAATAGTGACAATTTCAATTTTTAACATAATTTACCTACACTATTAAAAATTAAAATCCAGCGGGCCAGTGCATAGAGAGAAAAAACAAAATTTAAAAGCTATATGTATGACATATAGACACAATTATTATATCGATAAGATAAAGTATAGAAATATAATACAATATACGAGATAGATATTAGATTCTATATACTAGCAAATTATCGAGATAAAGATAACGATTGAAACTTTAAACAGCATTCAGACATTAAATTATATTAAATTTCGAAGTAATAATCAAAGAAAACTTACTAGCAAACAGGAGAGAAGTAACAAATATTTAGAAAATTGTATGACTCACTATATTAATAAAAATATTACAATAATTGAATATTTAAAGAAAGTTAGCTTCAAATTTTTCCAAATCATCGATTTAAAATTGTAGATATTTTATCATTTTATTTTTAACACACATTAACGCATATTTTTAACTAAGCTTACTAGGTCTGTAAAATTGAGAAGAAAAATGTGAGTAATTAAATGGGAACCAATTCGGCTATACCTAATAAAATACCTTTTTCAGACGGGAACCAATTCAGCATGTGGGTATAACAGCCTCTTCTATATATTAAATGTGATATTAATATTCAAATTGGTTGATTGTTTACATCATTGTGGTACGTCCACATGTGTCCTTAGGGTTCGAAGATGCCGTGTATACACGCGTTTTGAAACACTAAGTTAATCAATTCACAGTGTATTATTATTATTATTATTATATAATATGATGTAGAAATAAAAGCGGACCAGACAAAGTATTTAAAAAATTTCGAATGTAATCGACGCGCATAATATTGCATGAGTAGTAAACATGCGCCGTACTTCAAAAAAAAAAAAAAAAAACAATTTCCGTGAACAGTAATGAGAAAAACTAGGTAGGATTTCAAATACGTTTCTTGTCACTTAATAACGTCCCGTAATAAAATTTAAAAAAAGGTGTAACAAATTTAAATATCTTGTCCTCAATTGTAAAAAACGAATCTTACATGTGTGAATTACATGTAAGAATGTATAAGTGCTATGCATATCACTTGGAAGTTATAACGAACAAGTTATGATATACAGACGGTTAATTTAATAGTACTGTAATGATGTTTACATTCTTAGACCAAGAAACTTCAAAATCAAAAATTAAACTTTGACTCCTGACATCTCTATTTCCTCATCCATTTCTAACTCCCCTCGATTTCGGGATCTGGACCTTCCCTGATCTACAATCGTCTCCTTTTTGTCAAATCCGTTTTGGTCATAATCTTCCCAATTATTAATTTCTCTCCCATATGCACTTTCGACTTTCCACTTTCGTCATCTCACTCATTATTAATTTCATCTTAAATGCAGGTTTCCGAATTTAAATTATTGTAATTTATTTTAATTTATTGTGAAATATCACATTCATTGTTTTGCAGCACAAATAATTTTTAATAACTGTATTTTCACAAATAATATTATTGTTAAGCCGTCGTACCTTTAAATCATTTGGATAGAAGCAATAATAATTAAAAATATATAAAAATATTTTTAAATAAGCAACAACAGCATTCACATTTTAAATAAAACTATAATAACCCTATACTCGTTATAACTTAACTTCAGTCACAAAATACACTTAGGCCACGATTAACCATGTCCAAATGTTATATTTCAGCAGTTCTCAACCTGTGGTACGCGTACCACTAGTGGTACGCGGAGAGCTCAAAGGTGGTACGTGAAAAAAATCTTCCTTTATAAAAAAAATTGGTACGAATTATTATTAACATTAAATATTATTTGGTTTATTTAATGTTTATTTGATGGTGTGGAGGTCGTGTGAAATCGCAGCAATTAAGATAACGATATTCTCTTTAATATAATATAAATCGATAAACTTTATCGGATAAGCCCGACAAAGCGTATATATGACGATAGTTACTTACAATTTGGATTCGTTGTAAAATTTGGTT
>NW_020272572.1:0-5581 GCF_003268045.1 Sipha flava
AAATTAGACAGTTTTTGCATTTTAACAATAATGAAAAAATGTTTCCCGAAGACCATGTAAATCATGATAGGTTACACAAAATTAGACCATTAGTTGACTATCTAAATGCTAAATTTAGTAGCATTCCGTATCGTAGAGACTTAGCACTTGATGAACAGCTATGTGCTACCAAAACCAGAAATTATTTAAAGCAATACCTTCCGATGAAGCCTCATAAGTGGGGGTTTAAATTGTATGTGCTTAGTGACTACAAAGGATTTTCTTACAAATTTGAAATTTATACAGGGCAAGAAAATCAAGAAAGATTTCGATTACAAAATGAGGAAGATTTAGGCTCTAGTGCCAATGTAGTGATAAGGTTGACTCGTGAAGTTCCTACTAATGCAAATTATAGAGTTTATTTTGATAACTATTACACAAGCATTCCTCTAATGGCAGCCTTATATCAAAAAGGAATATTGAGTGTAGGTACTATAAGACGTAATAGAATTCCTAATTGTAGATTACCTGATGAAAAGTTTTTTAAAAAACAAATACATGGTACGGCATATGAATATATAACATCTTACAAAGGAGCTCCGTTAAGTAACGTAGTATGGAAAGATAATAAATTAGTAACTTTAATGTCAACATACTGTGGTGTTGAACCTAAATCATCAATTGAACGTTTTGATAAAAAATCTAAAAACAAAACGACAGTTGAATGTCCTTTTATAATAAACTCACCATAAATATTTCATAAATAAAAATCTGTTCTTATCAGCTTAACGCGGGTTCCAGGTATTCGATTATTTGTTGGTGCTCGGTGAGACTTCTCCCGGCCAACCTTATAAGTGCGCACTGAGATCCTATGGCCTTTGGGTCGAGGGCGATATATAACCTCCTCTTCTCTAAAACCTTTAGAACCTTTCATATTGCCCCCCGCGTATATACCGGTGTTGGGTTTGGTAATCTAGGTGAGAAGACTGGGCTAGCCTTTATATTTGTTGTACAAACATAGTGCTTACGACGCTTCGTAAGAATTCCTCTTCCATCAAAAAGTTCCTATTTATAATTATTATTACTGTTACCGTGGTGTGTGTGTTATTTCTATATTATTCGTTCGGAGAACAGAGTGTGCGTTCCACCGCTCGCGGCCGTCTTACCGGACCCTATCGAGTCAAGTGACGAAAAATTCCGTGGATCACGGTGAGCTTGCTCCCGCCGCAAAAGGCCCTGGTAGACCTCAATCAATCCGATAAATCACAACTTGTTCGTTTGTTCGTTTTTTTTCTTTACATATCATTATGTAACTATTATAATTTGGAAATTTTATGAATTTGGTTGACTCATGTGGGTCTGCTTACTAGTCGTTTTCATTTCCTGAGAGGTCTGGGAAGAGTTAGCTCCCAATTGATTTAATAATGATTTTGGTATTACTAACAGTGTTATCGTTTTATTTGATGTATTTTTATTTTTATAATTTGAACTCGTGGATTTATGAATATTAGAATTCATAATGATATAGGTAAGGTGATGATATAGATAGGAAAATTAATACTAATTGGCCTTTGTGAGTATAGTAATTTATACATTACCAGTAATTAGAAATCTCAGGACGTGCGCTGGGCACCTTGTTGTGCACTAATGACTTTGCTATCGAGAGCTGATAAAAGCGGGGCGGTTTAATAATATTATACGAGTGGTGACACGAACTAAAACGGTAGATTTAAATATTACATTTATATTTTTTTTTACCATTGATTAAGCTCAATCGATAAAACGTCAATGTGGTGTAATAATAAATAGCAATATTTCCCTATCCAATACGAAAACTTCGGTCTTAATTTAAATACCACCAAGTGCTGTATTATTTTATGATATTATATCAAAGTTTTTTTACCCGCGAGTTGTTGAACATATGTTTTTTTTTTTTAATTATTCTTAAGCCCGATAACTATGGCCCTGTGGTGGCCAGTGACTTAATATGCTGGGGATCCTGGCTAATTAAATTAAAACTATGTTCTGCAACATTTACACTGAATAATAAAAATTCTTTTATTTACCTGAGTAATGAGTCTAGATATGATATTAAAATTAAATTACAAAATATATACTTTCTGTGTATGTTTTAAATTTTTTTATAAATCAATTCAATTCTTCGATCTTTTTTTCCGGAAAATTTATCGATAACACTCTCCACAAATGTTGGATCCCTTGCCATATCGTTTAGAATGTTTTTTTTTCAGTTGCCATAGATGATAAACTTGATAGCTCATTAGTCATTGTGTTTCTAAGAAAATTTTTAACACGCTTTAGTTTACTCATAGAATGTTCATTCGAAGAAGTTGTAACCGGGATTGTTAATACCAACTGACAAAGTTTAGCAGTGGCGCCAAGACAGTATTAAAATAGTCGGGCAAACTTTCCAAAATAGGCAATACACCCACCACGTACCCAAAAGAAAATGCTCTGCCCCCCCATACCCCCCTTAATAATATTTCTCTATTTACAACAACACACATTTTTATATATTTATTTAAAAATTATTTAAATATATTATAAAAATTAATAATATAGGTACACATAACTTGAAACTGTTGTAATACCATAATAATGTAAGTTACTAATAATGAATAATAGAATTTCACAAATAAAATATTAGTAGTATTAGTTATTAATTAGGTATAACATAATAAAATAGATAATAAATAAAATAATTTTAAATTTTAAATAAATAATTTTTAATTATTTTAATGATAATCATCACAGTAAAAAGTAAAATATTCACTAAAAACAAATTAACAAAAAATAACTAGATTATTTTAGTATTTTAATTTTTTATTTAAAACTGTAGATTTTGTCGCAAAGTTGTCTATTATTGTTTCTGAATCTAACTCTATATCAGCTTCACAGATGATACGCATCAGATCTTCCAATCTATCTTCCCCCATTGTGCTTCTTAAACGAGTTTTTATTAATTTTAATTTGGAAAAAGATCTCTCTGGGGAACAGCTTGATACTGGAATAGTTACTCCAATTTTTATAAGCATAAATAAACTTGGGAAAATAGATTTTAGACCAGCTTTACAGAAATCTTGAAAAACACACATTAAACTTGATGAATTTTGCCACGTTTTTAATTGTTCAGATGTAGTATTGTCACTGTTTGAATCGTTAGAGCTCAAACTTGAATTGTCATAATTCAAATTAGAATGCAGACACAATGGCAATGTTTCATTAATAATTAAATCACAATTTATAAACTGTTCATACTCCCTACGGACATCTTCTAACTTTAATAATGTATTATACACCAAACAAACAGCCTTAAATGCATCTATAGGAATGCTTTTAGGGTTTTTTTTTTAATTCTTTCATACGTTTGGTTGATAATAAAGCAAAATCTTTCATTACTTCAATAGTTTTATCTGTAAATCTTTGACTACTTTGTGTTTTAATAATATCTAATGCTACAAAATAAGTATCTACCTTAAACTTTTGAATAGGATTTTGTTCAATTTCATCACTACATAATTCACCAGCCATTTTTCTAACTCTACGTTTTCTTGTTGTCTGCAATGGCTCAAATTCTTCATTCTCATATTTATTATCAAATTCTTTAGCTAATATCAAAATATTTTCAAATGTTTCTTCAGTTCTCAGTGCCACTATGGAATCTTTAGCACTATTAACTAAATACATCGCTGCTATAATATCTATGTCACGAGCTTGTAATGTACGGGTTAATGGTTCAAGTATTTCAAAAATTTTTTTAAAACTAAGAGCTGTCATTAAAAGCTTATAAGAAGTCAAGTAGCTAAGCAGTCCATAACAATCAGCACCAAGTTTGAAATCCGATCCTCCATCTCTATTTCTTACTTATATCGTTTGATAAACTGCATCGTAAACATCAAGTACGGTATTTAAGGCATATGCATGTGACATCCAACGAGTAGTGTTTACACGTTTCACAGATCTTATTGGTTGTTTTGGATAGAGTTCTAGTTGTTTTTCTCTAAAAAAAGGCTGATCGTGCTTTACTTCCAGTGATAAAAGTAAATATTTTTTCTAAATTTCCAAATAGATCCACTGCATTTGAAAAAGATCCTACTGCCTGACTAGCTATTAGGTTTAACCTATGAGCAGAACACCAAATAAATAGGGCTTGAGGATTTTGTTCAAGTATTTTAGATTGAAGCCTATTGTACTACCCACTCATGTTTGCAGCCCCATCATATGACTGACCCACTAAATTTGATTTCCAATCAAGATTATGATTATTAAAAACATTTTGAAATAACTCAGAAAGATGAACTCCGCTGGTGCATGGGGATTCTCTTAATGCTAATAATCTTTCCATAACTGTACCATTAGTTTCATTAACATACCTTATAATAAAAGAAACCTGTTCCTTACGGGATATATCAAAGGTAGAATCGAGTGAAACACTAAATATTCTTGATGAAATAATATCAGATTGAATGATTTGTGATATGTATTCTGATACAGATTCAATCAAAAGATTTTGGCGATCCCAAGAAATAAAAGATATATCTTTACGTCCTTTTAATTTGAGAGTTGAAACATGTGACGCAAGCGCTGGTGAATGTTGAGATAACAGAAGTACCAAGTCTTTAAAATTACCTTTGAGTTGATCAGTCCAGCGTTCTCTATGCCCTCTAAAAGGCAAACAATGGCGTCCCAAAAAGACTGTTATATCTATTAGTTGTTTCACAATTTCCCTATTAAGAGCTACACTTGATTTTCGGTTTACTTCCAAGGATGGAATTAAGGGTAAAACAGATTCCCTTAATTTCATTTTTAATGAAGCTTCAATATGCGCATTAGTTGTTTCATGGTTAACTATTGCAATGCCCATATTTTTCCAGTGAGAAAATCCATCTTTTACCCAAGCTTTAACGGTTTTTCTTCCTAATAAAATACAGTCTAAGCAAAATATCTTATTTAGCGATGGTGAATAAGTTAACCAGTTTCTTCTTGTTTTAGTTCCATCTGTATGAGTTCTGTAGTACCATCCTGCATGAAAATGCCGTCCATCTTTGTCTTTTAAAAATTCTTTATTTGGTAGAACATCACAAGTTGGCTGACATGGTCCCCATTCCATAATTATACTTATAATTTCTGGTGTAAAATGTTTAATTTTTATGAACAGAAAGGGATCATTTTTCCAAGTTGAGGCTGCTGATACTTCAAAAAAATCTTCAGACGTATTCTCCTACAACAAATTTATTTATATCTAATAATTATTATGTCTACTTAATAAATAACTACACAAAAAAAAATACTAAATTTTGAGTTTAATATCTTATAGTTAATATTTTCCTAAGCAAACCATCACAATTATTAAATAATTATGAATTCAATATACCTAAAACTTAAGTAAATGAGTACTACAAATTAAAAATTCTAGAATTCATTTTTATTTAAATTATTTAATAAAAAATTCATTAAATAACAAATAAAAACAGTGATTATCATTTTACCTATATGAAAAATATATAACTTAAACGAAAAAAATTATCCACCATTGATAATCACAGGGTTGGTGCGGTCGCGTGGATGGAATCAGCCATTTCAA
>NW_020272573.1:0-6913 GCF_003268045.1 Sipha flava
AAAAAGTGTTTCAAATGCCAGTCTTTTGGTCACACCCGCTCCAATTGCACGGAGGCAGAAATAGAGGACCGATGCTGGAAATGTGGAGAAGCCGGCCACAAGAGTCACGCTTGTGAGAAGAAACCAAAATGCCTACTATGCGCTAAGGAAACATCAGACGACCACATCATGGGTAGCTATAGATGTCACGCCTACAAGCGGGCGCTCGAAGCTGCCAAGAGGAAATGACTACAAAACCTATAAAATGTATACAGATAAACCTGAACTGCTGTAAAGCAGCTCAGGCCCTACTTCACCAGACAGCGTCTGAAAAGTCGGCCGATTACATATTCATCAGCGAGTATAATAAAAAAGAGGGCTCTAACTGGTACGTCGACGCTACCGGTAAGGCAGCGATCGTCAACGTCAGTAAAAGGAGACTCGATAGCGAAGGGCTCGGGGAATCCGGGTTCAGATGGGTTAGTGCGAACGGAATCAGAATGTATTCCTGCTATTGGTCCCCAAATTCGACGCTCCAAGAGTACAAAGACTTTGTCAGTAGGCTGGAAGCAAGCATCAAGAGTCAGCCTTCTGAAGTCCTCCTCACGGGTGATTTCAATGCCAAGCACGCCAACTGGGGATGCCCCCAAAACGACAAGAGAGGAGAAATCCTGGCTGAACTCATCGACGCCACGGGACTCGTCATATGCAATAGGGGCAACGCGAGCACCTTCAACAAAGGGACCATCATAGACTTAACAATTGCGACCCCACGCACAGCCCAGAGATTATCGAAGTGGAAGGTACTCGACGAAGTATCCCTTAGCGACCATTTCTACCTGACCTTTAGTATCGAGGCTGGACGACAAACAATCGAAACTCCAAGAGTGCCTAAAATTGCCATACAAAGACTAACACAACACTCGACCCAGGAAAGTGCCACCAATTTCTCGAATGTATGGACGCAGAACGAAAAGCCATGTCACTAACAGAGACTATACAGTCATGTCGGAGACCACCCCACTCGGGCAAGAACCCTAGGAAATCTGTTCATTGGTGGAACCCGGAGATTAACACGCTACGCCGCACGGCTAACCATCTACGGCGAATACACCAACGAAAGAGGAAGCGACAGGGCCCTGCCGCCAGTACGGCCGAAGAAGCCCAAGCCAAGGCAGCGAAACGCGAATTGACCCTCGCGATAAAGAAGGCCAAAGAATCCTCTTGGAGAGACCTCTGTGATCAAGTGCAGAAAGATCCATGGGGATTACCGTATAAGTTGATAATGGGCAAACTCACCAGACCCCCACCAATTCCTGAACTAAACGTCCCAGGGCGACTACAAAACATCGTAAACGGACTGTTTCCACAGCACCCCATAAGAAACGCCAACATCCCATTGTGGACCACACCCAACGACCATTCTGTACACGGGATTGATCACGTCGAGCTGATCATGGCAGCCAGAAGTCTTAGAGTCAACACCTCCCCGGGCCCCGACGGTATCCCAAACGAGGTGCTAAAAGTGATCGTGGCACTTAACCCGGACTTGCTCATCGACGTATATAACACTTGTCTGTTCAGTGGGGTCTTCCCAGAAATCTGGAAAAAAGCGCGCCTGGTTCTACTTAGGAAAGGAGATAAACCTCTGGACGACCCATCTTCGTATAGACCCTTATGCCTGCTGGACTGCCTCGGCAAATTATTCGAAAAAATTATTGACAACCGATTGAGACTATTCTTGGACACCAACAAAGGACTTCACGAGAGGCAATTCGGATTCCGAAAAGGACGCTCGACCATCGACGCCCTGGAAGTCCTGAGGAAAACGGTCAAGAACAGCAGGAAAAAGGTGGGCATACTTACACTAGACATAAGAAATGCGTTTAACTCTGCCCCGTGGAAAGCCATCTTGGAAGCCGTGCGGGACATGGAGGTGCCTGTATACCTTCAGCAAATAATAAACAGTTACTTAGAAAACCGCGTTCTATGCTTCGAGTCAGGGGGAACCGAGGAGAGGATGCCCGTCACGTGTGGAGTACCGCAGGGGTCAGTCCTCGGGCCCACACTGTGGAACATCCTCTACGATGGCCTCCTGCGAACCCAACTGCCTCCCGGAGTCGAATACCTGGCCTTCGCAGACAACGTCGCTCTCGTTGCAAAGGCCACCGACTCCATCGGGCTAGAACAAAATTTAGCCCTCTCAGCGCAGAGAGTCAATGAATGGCTAACCCAGACAGGGCTTTCACTGGCTGCGCACAAGTGCGAAGCAATGGTGATTACCAATACTAGAACTCACAACGACATGACCATCACCATTGACGGCCATCACGTGGAATCAAGCAAACTCGTTAAATACTTGGGCATCCACATTGACAGCCGCTGGCGGTTCTCCGACCACGCCCATATCATTGCAGCTAAAGCGGGAAAGACAGTACAACAGCTAAGCCGTATTTTACCCAACATCAGCGCAGCAAAGCCCACAAGACGGAAACTGCTAAGCAACGTGGCCCATTCAATTCTTCTATACGGCTCACCGATATGGGAGGAGGACATGTGCGCCGCGGGATGGCTAGCCCTGCAGAAGGTACAGAGGCGCATCTGCCTAAGAGTGGCCTCTGCATATTGCACTACATCAACAGACGCACTCGGGGTAATCACGGGAATTGCCCCCTTGGATCTACTCGCGAAGGAACGGCACATGATGCACCATAAAAAAAGAGATCCTGAAAGACCACCAACAGTTGTGAGCATCTTGGAGGTATGGCAGAGTAGATAGAACAGCAGTGAGAAGGGTAGATGGACGCACACCCTCATACCGAACATTGGGCCCTGGATTAACCGAAGACACGGGGAAACGGACTTCCATATCACACAGGCGCTCAGTGGACATGGTTGCTTTGCAGCATACCTACATCGGTTCGGAAAACTGAGAAGCTCCGAGTGCTGGTTCTGCGGCGACCCGTCAGATGACGCAGAGCATACACTGTTTAAATGCGATGCTTGGCATCAAAAAAGAAGACAAGCAGAGCTAGCTACTAATACAGACCTCAACACAAGGAACCTCATCCAAACGATGCTCGTCTCGAAGAAAAATTGGGACATTATCGCAGACATGGTTAGAGGGATAATGAAGAACAAAGAAACCGAAGAAAGAAAAAGACAAGCCTTGCAACCCGATCCAATTATTTAAACTTAGTTAAGCTTTTATTGTGCGCTGACAGCGAAAGCAGAGGGGATAGAGCCTCTCAAACGTTGTTAATAAAATTGTGCGACCGTAAATAGGGGTATTGTCCCTATGCGTGGTCAATTTTTATTTTCTGTGTGATTTGTTTTCCAAATAAACGATGGGACATAGGGGTGAAATAACCGAAAGGTTGGTACCACCCTATGCCCCGATATTCAAGCGTAAAAAAAAAAAAAAAAAAAAAAAAGGTTAGGTTAGGGTTAGGTTAGGTTAACGAGGTCCTCCGGCGGGTCTGCCAGGTCAAGCCGGCAAGCTTACTCGACTCCTTTAACGTTTGTTTCCGACGGCGCGAGTTCCCTCAGAAATGGAAAACCGCAAGGCTTGTACTCCTGCACAAGGGATCTGACAAGCCGATTGAGGATCCGTCGAGCTATAGACCCCTTTGTATAATTAACTCGACGGGCAAGCTTCTTGAACGGCTTCTCCTGACCAGGCTCAACGATCATCTCGATCGCACTGGACAGCGATCCGAAAATCAATACGGGTTTCGAAAAGGATGGTCCACTGAAGATGCCATAGAACGGCTACTTCAGGCAGCCCATGGAGCGGCGGTAGGAGCAGTTCAGCATCGAGACATATGCGTTGTCGTTTCTCTTGACGTCAGGAACGCGTTCAACACCGCCCCCTGGCTCAAGATCGATAGCGCTCTCCGGAACAGGAACGTGCCGCCTTACCTGAACCACATGATACGATCGTACCTCAACGAGAGGTTTTTACTCGTGGGGAAGAGATTGAATCGGCGAACCGTAACCTGCGGAGTTCCACAGGGTTCGGTTTTAGGACCGGCTTTGTGGAACATCTTCTACGACAGCCTGCTGAATCTGGAAATGCCACCTGGGGTGCAACTAGTGGCGTTTGCTGACGATGTAGCTGTCATAGGCATATCTAGAAACGGGGAACTAGTTGGGGCACTGATCAACCCTGCTTTTGCTACAGTAGCCCGTTGGATGCGAGAGAACGTCAAAATAATGAGGTACTATATGCACAACCGCAGCTTGCAGACAACTCAGCAGGACGAACGAGAGGGATATAGACTACCGGTCACGTGCGGAGTCCCGCAAGGGTCGGTCCTCGGACCGACACTGTGGAATCTCTTCTACGACGGTGTCTTAAGGCTACCGCTTCCCAGCGGGGTGAAGACCCTCGCATTCGCGGATGATCTAGCCGTATTGGTAACCGCGCACAACGCGAACCTGGCCGAGAGATTAATGAACGAGGCACTGGCGCGGGTCGACGACTGGATGACCGTCAACGGACTGGAGATCTCACCGGAGAAATCCGAATGCGTCGTCCTCACCGGTAAACACTCATTCGTACTACCGCATCCAGTGTTCAAGGGGGTACGGTTCCGGTGTTGAGGGATATTCGATACCTCGGGGTACAACTCGACACCAGATTGTCGTTCGGAGCCCACGTCGGCAAAGTCGCTGCAAGCGCCAGGAAGGCGGCGGTCGCATTAGGCAGGCTGATGCCTAATGTCGGAGGACCATCTCAGAGCAAGCGGTCTCTGCTGATGAGCGTCGTCCACAGCCGGCTTTTATACGGTGCACCAACGTGGGCTGTGAGTGCGTCTGCGTCCGAGACCAACATCAGGAGGCTAAACCAAGCGCAGAGCAGTGATGCCCGTAGGGTTGCCCGCTGCTATCGGACGGTATCCGACCAGGCCTCGTTGGTTTTAGCTAAGATGGTACCCGCACATCTTTTGGCCCTGGAAAGAGAGGCCTTGTGGCAAAAAAAGAAGTCGGGCGATACAACGTCTAAATCCTCCCTGCGTAGGGAGACGATAGTGTAGTAGAGTGGGCACTTAAATATTTAATAATTTAATTAATAATTAATAAAATAACACTGCCACCAGTACCCTGCCACTATCAGGATCACCTGGCGCATATGTATACAAAAAATAAACACACAACACTCTTAAATATTAAATATATAATATTAATAATAATAATAATAATACAAATCAAAGGCGACCGCGGAACAGTACCTCACGGAAGTACTTCACTACGACTACTAAATCGCTATCCGCTATCGAGATAATAAATAAAATAGTAATAATAATAATAACACAATAGTAATAAGTAATAATGGCCGTTCGGGATATCCCGCTACAATAGTTAGGTGGCAGACGATTTGGGATAGTACGACCAAGGCCTCGTGGACCCGTACACTCATCCCGGACATACACAGATGGTTGGAACGTGGCCCTGACAGTATCTCTTTTAACCTAGCTCAAGCGTTGACCGGACATGGCTCCTTTCAGGAATATCTGTTCAAGATGAAACGAGCTCGTTTACCAGATTGTATGCACTGTAACGCTAACAGTGATTCAGCCGAGCATACACTATTTGCTTGCCCTTTCTGGGAAAATGATCGCGCTGAACTCAGGAGGAAACTTGGTAGAAGCTTTGGACCCAGGGATGTTCAGATGCTGCTGTGCGGTTCACCACCCGAAGAAATGCCAACGGGAACGCAACGGAGGCGAGACATCGAGGCAACGGAAGAGGGACTCAGGACGGAATTCATGTCGATGGTGGATTCAATCATGGGAACGAAACAAGCGTTGGAAAGAACACGACAGAGGATCGAAAATCAAAATTAAATTATTTAAGTTTACTTAATTATGGGCCGAAGGCCAAAAGTAGGGGGTTAGAGGCCCCCTGTTTTGCTGTATTTTTTATTGAATTAATCATAACTATTATTATTAAAATGTAATTGTTGATAATTATCAATAAACAATGTGACCAGGGAGGCAGCAATGGGATTCCATATTTCCCTCCCTGGCCACGATTCCAACCCGAAAAAAAAAAAAAAAAGGTTAGGTTAGGTTAGGTTAGGTTCCCGGTAATTCCTTCGGGGAGGCATGGGCATGCCACCGGGCGCGTCCCCAGGTTGCGGATAAGGGAACGCCCTGTAGATATACAGGGTAGCCGCGAAATAAGCCATACCTACGGGATTGGACGAATAAGCGGTCGCGGACAAGCCCACCACCGGGGGAGCGATCAACCCCCGGTGCCCACGAGGAACAGCACAACAGACGGCAAACAAGACAACCGATGCTAGGCTGGCGTGGGCAGTGTAGGCTTAGCCACTAATTCTCAATATGGAAAGCACATCACTAAGAAACAATGTTACTTCTCCAGGGGGTTCGGAGACCCAGGAGGCGGCAATTGGGGGACGGCACTCGCCCCAAGGGTCGACATCACCGTCAGGCGCCAAAAGTGTAGGGATGCCGAAGCAGGTCCCTACCGCCAGCAATGGTGCTGGTAATGCAACTGCTGCTGAGGGTGCTACGCAGGCCCTCAGCGGTGGCCGGAAAGCCACTGAGGCGACTGCAATGACTCAGGCTTTAGATGGAGATTCTGCGGCGGTTGCGGTGGCGCAGACTGACGCGAGTCAGACGAAGAGGACGGTGGACATAACCACGCTGTCTGAAGATGAAGTGCTGTCCATGATGCATGGCACCGTAAAAGGAATGGTCGAGTTTGCTAGCAACACTATGAATGTGCATCGGGAACTGAAGGACAAACTGAAGAACACAGGCATGCTTCTCTCACAGTTCCTCAAGCTCAGGAAGGGCTCTGGAGCCGTCACCGAAACCCGGCCTGGGGTACAAAAAGTAGCCGCAAACCCGCAACATCGGTCAATGGAACTAAAGATAGCGCAGATGGCCCAAGAGCAGACCAC
>NW_020272574.1:0-12204 GCF_003268045.1 Sipha flava
TTGAAAAAAATTTAATTTTACAAATTGTTAGGCTCATTAGACACAGTCTGGACTGATTGAATTATAAAATTTTAACAAAAATGTTAAATTACTTAAATATATTTGTAAAAATGTACTTATTATTAAATTACTTTATATATTTATCTTGATAATTATTCTAGATTATTAATATGTTTAATAACCTAATACAATGATATAATAAAGGAATAACAATCACCTCACTAACTATTGATACAACAAATCATCAATAAAAACATAAAATAATATTTGTTGAAGTTATTTATTTCCAATAATTAAAATATTTTTAAAAACATAACCAAGTAAATACAATTATGATCAACAAAATTTGATTATTTCCTACATTATGTGAAAATATACCCGAAAATAGCAATATAAACTCTAAATTAGCAAAATAGCAATAAAACCTGTAAATATGCAAAAAAAATCGCAAAATTAAATTTTGTGTATGATATCCGAGCAGTGAGAAACATATTTGTTTCTTACTTTGGATGTTCTAGGATGAACCAAGAAAAATATGCATTTGCTAGAACTTCCGAGCCCTGATTATAAGCATTGATGAGCATGGTGCATACAAAACTGGTGCAGCAGATGTAGTAATAATAATTGACCAACTCAAAAATGTTTCATTTATTAATTCATACATTATTTGAAATCGATGTTCTAATTAATTGCTGTTACAATATTAGACACATTTATTTTATTGTTTTTTAATGTATTTTAATGTAAATATAAAATTATATTTAATGTAGAAAAAAAATCATCATTTGTGTTCCCAGTTTCAATGGAAAAACGGGTATGCGATTCCTAAAGTGAAATCAATTGGTATTGGAAAATATCCTTTGGACGTGGACTCTACTTTATATGCTGAGAAATTAATAATTATAATATATATTATAATATATAATATTGTATATTCATAAGCGTGTGCAGACATAACTGGCAGGGTAGTCAAACATAACACATTATCATTTAATATTAACAAAAAATTT
Organism: Sipha flava; assembly: GCF_003268045.1. NCBI lineage: Eukaryota > Metazoa > Arthropoda > Insecta > Hemiptera > Aphididae > Sipha > Sipha flava. The sequence continues at coordinate 1,011 of NW_020272574.1, forward strand.
GCATTCGTAACTTCATTTAACTTAAAAACTATATTTCTCCCGTATTCTTACATTTTTTTTAACGTTAACTAATGTTTCGAAGTGGTTGAAAATAATATGTTTATTTATTATTGTGATCATATTGAATATTTTGGTGAGGGTGGGAAGTTTCACAGAATAGTCAAGTACCTACCCTGACTACCCCGTGTGCACGCTTATGTGTATATTTAATCAATGGTATTTCATTCAAAAAAAACAAAAGTCAAAATTCACTGTAAAATTAAAAAAAATTACAGCGAACTTTAATTATATGTTTTTTTGATTTTTTTTTAAATTTCTTTGTCTAGAATATAATATTTTATAAAATAAATTCTTATTTTAAATTGTAATTAGTGAGGTATCTTCCAAATTTTTTGTGCGATTTTTTCGCTATTTCGACTTTGTATATTTTCCCTTTCCCTATTTTTTCCGTATTAATAAATGCATTATTACGTATAATTTACGTTATAATCTTGTATGTGTACCTGTTACCACATAATTTTTTTTGTTTTTATGGAATTATTTATAATATTTTATCTTTCTACTGCTATCTATTTTACTTCATACTTTTATACCAATTATACCTTCAATTTACGAATTTTAAAGGTATGATTCACGCTCGCATCTAATAAAATGTGTATATTTTTTAATTAATAAATAATAAAATATGTAATATACTAGTATACATAGTATGCTATCGTTAAAAATTGTATTGAAGTAAAATTATGTTTGGGACGGTATAATGATTAATAAATATTAGGACTTACAAATCATTTTTAGTAATCTACAGTGAATACAAAATGTAGGAACAATAAGTTAGGAATAACAATTATTAAAACTTCATAATGCAATTTTTTTGTAAAAGCTTTGTTGTAGGTACTCATACAATACAAAATATTAGTTATTAATAAATTGTTTAAATATACTCAAAAATATAGGTATTTATTAACAAACTAAATAACCATTTTAGTTTTCTTTTCTTTTTTATTAAAAATAATAAATAATTATATATGTTTATTGAATAGACCATATTGTATAGTATACGTATACATACAATTTAGAATAATAATAAATAATTTAATTTAATGTTCTGCAAAAAGCATAAAAAAAACTAAGATATTTCTAAAATTATATTTTGTCTAGAAAGTGCTAATATTAGTACCTATTTGATGAAAAATGCAAGTCTGCACAGTTATATAGTAAGTTATCAATAGACGTTGATTTTATTTAGAACACACGATTTAATGGTATGTATATATTTTTTTGTTATGAATTTATATTGATTTAAACTAAAATATGTTTATCTTGAAAACCAAACCACTAATTTCATTTCGAAATGTACAACAATTTAAAAAAAAAATTGTATGAATCGTGTATATATCTTGACATTATTCAATTGATTTATGATAACTTTACGATACCGCGGTTTCAGTTTGTGTAGCACTGAATAAAAGTTATACTTTAAAATTTAAATATTAATTATTATTATTAGAATTATAAAATCGAAAAAAATAAATATTTATGGGCATTATTTTCGTATATTATTTGGTTATTTATAGACCATATGCGGTTGCGATTTACCATAACCAGTTTTGACCTATGGTGCGGTATGCTGCTTATGCGCGCGGTGTATGATGTTGGAACGCGCTACCGCTGTACCCACTATAGCAGCACCGTACGGTTACAAATAAGAATAATTTTTTTTTGAAAACATGTCTCAGGAGAATCATTCTCATTTGGGCTACACTATTCGTATAGTAATCAAATTTCGATAACGTTAAGATGAGAATATTTTCTATGTTTGTATGTGGGCTTTAAAGTGTACGTCTATTCAATTGTATTTTATGAGCTTCAAAAACTATAAAAAAAACTTAATATTTCAATAGAGTGTATACACGAGAGTTTCAACGATATCCCAAAAAGCCCACATACAAACACGGATAATGTTACTATCTTTATCTTGGCAAAGTTTGGTTTTTGTACGATTACTGTAGCTCAAATGAGAGTGTTTCTCCCAAAACATGTTTTTAAACTTCAAAAATGGTTGTGTAGCGTCCTCTTGCAACATGTGTTGGAGATATACATATATATATATACCATCATATGATTTCCAAGACCCCGGAATGTCGATGAATCCCAGGTAAACGGTATCATGGGTTGTATAATAAATGTGTTATGTGCGTTCGGTCTGTAATGCTCGTCTTTTCAGATTTATCTTTTATTTGATCATTATTTTATATAAAATATATATATTATAATGAACACCAACACCACATGTGCGCGTTAGATACACACACGTATATATATATATATATAGATATATATACCATCATATGATTTCCAAGACCCCGGAATGTCGATGAATCCCAGGTAAACGGTATCATGGGTTATATAATAAATGTGTTATGCGCGTCGTTCTGTAACGCTGAACGGTCCAGTCTTCACCCCGAAGTCAACAGTGATCGTATCCTTCTGTGCTACCGTTTTGTGTCAGTGAATTTATTTATATTTTTTTGAAATGTCTTTCAAATGCGTTTCGTTCGATAAAACGTACGCGAGCAAAAGTAGCTTAACACGCCATCAGAAGACGCATGACGGAGCTGTTTTTAAATGCGAGGTATGCTCCAAAATATACCAACGTCGCGATTATTTGGTCAAACACGTACAGATCGTTCACAGTGAGTACATTTTATTTTTGTTTTAATCTCCGTCCCTCCCGTCATTTATAAATTTTCATTTTAATGGAATTTAGAAAATACGGGTATCTGTACAACGCAGCGATGGGGATAGCCGGTGCGATGATGGGAGAAAGTAATTTTATATTTCCCTACTTAAAATATGTACACGCATAGAAATTTCGAGTGGTTTTAACAACGAGTGTCAATTGCATCAATTTTGAACGTTGATTTAGAGCTAGGGATGTCATGGAGCTGAATTTACATTAATGTGAGTTAAATTCGTAATGCATACAAACAATTTAAGAAATTAATAACTTTTATCGGGGTTGTTTTAACTCTATGTCATGTTACTATAACTCAGTTAATTTGTCATCATTGAGCATTGTTTTAGCTTTTACAATTCTCAAAGTTACCATCACTCTAAACTCGTCTTATCAGTGTATAATAACTTACTTGGTGTTAATTTAACCTTTAAATTATGCGATTTAACTATATCGCTCGCATTGTAATAATATTGTCAGTAGTTATCAGGGTTATCACTGAAATTGAATTAATTTATCATATATGTATCTTAACAACCGTAATGAATGTCATTTTGACAATAGCAAGTTTTAAAATTATCCTTCATTTAATGTTAAATTTGTGAATGGAATAATAAAATAATTTATTAATGAACAATATTATTAAACAATTAAAAAAAGTATAGGTAGGTAGGTACCTAAATAGGTACATCAGTAATTAAGCAAATATTAGTATGTTGAAAGTTGTAGTTATTAAAATATGTACCATAGATACTTGAATACTTCATAATATATATCTAGTTTAGAAATAAGTTAAAACTGTAATACAAGAATACATTTAGAAATTAAATAAATATATTAAAATGATAATATCACAAACACTTGTAACTAATCTTATTAAAACAATAAATATGTATATCTTAATTTACATTAGTATAGTTGAATCAATAAATATGAACTATAAAAATAATGTTTACAACTTACAACGCATATTTTAGAGTGGCACACATTTTTCCATTCTCTAGAACTCTAGCCTTAGTTGGTGTCGAATCAGGCAACTCATTAATATAAAATCCAATATAATTTGAAATATCTATTATTTTAGAATTTTCAATCTCATATGCATGATAATGTGGATCAAAGCCTATGCTTATAATTGGATTTAGTATAAAATAAGGATTCCGAGATTTCCCTACAAGCAATGTATTTCTTGTTTTCGTCGTTCTTCGTCATAATAATTATACTTAGGTACTCTAACCTCTTACACACTTTTAAATTTTAATATAAAACTGGTTACACTAAAACAGTATAATATTTAAAAGCACCTGACAAATAAGAATATCGTACATGAGAACGTTACAATAAAGCCTCCGACACGATAGAAACACGGTGTATCGATTTTAGGTTATGGGTTAAATAAATTGAATTAATTTCGGGTTGCGAATGTACGATGAACAAAGACAAAAATACGATAAGAATAACGGAGTGCAAACGGCTCAATTCACGGTTTATTCCGTCAACAAAAATTTTAAAATAACCCTCATGGTGGTAAAATTACAAATTGTTTTGTTGATACACCGCTCCACGGGTATTTTTTTTTAATGGCATCAAAGATACAAATAATGTGGTTATTCATTTGTAAATTTTTCTATTTGTACAAGTTTAAATTGATACTCCATGCTATTATACTAAAGGCATTTTGTAGGTAATAAAATCTACTTAACGGTAGTTACAATGACTGTTTGTGCCAACGGACCTTACTCAGGCGTATGTCGGACGCTGGGTCCTCCGGACCGTCGTGAGAAGAATAATAATCAAGCGCGCCCGCAGGATAAAATCCCACCCGGCGCAAGATTAAAATTCTAAGGGTCACAACGTGTATCTAAAAATATATGAGAACAAAATCAAATACCATAGAAATCGGTACTCGGAAGAATTTATAGTCTTAAGCGATATGCAGTTACGTGTAAATATTGTAAACAAATAAATACGTTCAAGATTATACATTTTTGAATATCTAAAAATATAATAAATTTTACTAAACTTCATCAATGGATCTCAATAAAATTATGTTATAATTTATATGTGTGGTATTAAATTAACAATAGTTTTGAAACAAAAATTCCCAGTAGGGGCAATGGCCCCTTTGGCCTCCCCTTGCGGGCGCCCATGATAATAATAACAATACTAAGTATATATAACATTAACAATGTGTACAAATAATATTTTTGAGCAATAATATATAATGGATATTTATGCGAACACATATACAATCGAATATATATATATATATATATATATGGTGGGATGACGGGGAACACCGCTCTGAAGGCCGGAGCTGGCAATGGATGGCGACGGCTGAGCAACTAGTGTAAATCCGGATCTGAACACGTGGTTGCCCGTAATGGCGACCACACACGAGAGTATGTTAGAATGTATGGACACAGGAACGAAAAGAGAAGCACGTCGATCTTCGTGTAATGCTTCAAAAAAAAGGAGCAGACCGCCATCAAACGACCGTTAGCGGCGGTGCACGGGTGCGACTCGTTTGCGCACATTTACCTTTTTTACGACACGATTGCGCACAAAATCACAAATCGTTTGCGCACACATACTTTAGGTTTAAATAATAAAGGTACAACTCGTTTGAGCATATTTCCTTTCTTTTGCTTAATTTTAATTAATTAATAGACTGTATAAAATAATAATATATATGCATATTGTATATATAAAAAAAAAAAATATATATAAATTAAGATTTAACTATTTTGCATTTCTAAGTATTTATTGTATAATTTAACATCGAGCGACCAGATATCGGCGAGAATAAGATATATATACAACAATATAATACAGATAAAAGTAATAATAACGTCAATGATTATACGCGTAAACAATATTGTCAATTATTAATTTAATATTACAAAAATTAAAATATTTTAAAAAACATGCATTGTAGGTTTAATAAGTAATAATAGTAGTCTATTAGTTATAAAATTATACTAATTTAGAATGGTGGCATTTAAGTCTGATTTTCTTTGTATAAGTTAAACGATTAATAATATTATTTTTATATTCATTCCAAATGTTTTCCGATTGTATCTCCTTATTGATTATCTCTTTTCTTTTGAAATTTATGATTTTATTGTTTATCGAATTAATTTTTAAATCAGTGTCACTTTGAATTTCAATAATGACGTCGATTACTTGATGTATGTGCGGATGAGTAGTGTAAAACTGACTGTTATATTGTTTGTGATAACTTTCTGCACCATTAGTAGTCTTAGGTTTATTAGTAGGTTTACAAGCCCATAATGTTGGAGGAAAATTGCTGTCCGATGCAATGTAATTTTCTAAAATATAATCAAAAAATATAGAAATATTACTAGACGTAGTACTTGGTGCTATCGACATAAGATCACAAAATCCATCAGAAACTTCGTCAGGAAGTAAATAACTTATTCCAAAAAAACATTTCATCCATTTGTCAACTTCTGAGTCGTTGTTTAAGTACTCGCTCGATAATAATTTATGTTGTTGAATATGTCTAAACCAATTTTGCCCTAAATGAAAGTTACAACACGTAATTTTGCAGTAAGGGAAAATTTGCAATACTGCATTATGCACAGATTTTTCAAAGTTGACATGAAAATAGCTTAAATTTATTATATTACCAGTAATTTGAATACATATATTTTGTAATGTTTTCCACATATTGATGTAAGTATCAGTATGTTTGTTACTTAAAAAACAAAACGCCACAGGAACATAAAAATTGTTTTTAAATACGTGAACAGTATAAAGTTGAACAAAATATTTCGGAGCAAATGTCCCATCCCCTAAAACGTGTTCTGCACTTTGTAGCAATTCTAAATTTTGTTTACATGTAAATATAAATATATTTTCATCATCACTAACGAAAGAAAATTTATTACCTTTGTAAGTAAGATTATGCTGATCATCAACTAATTGTTTTTTAGCATCTTCTAAAGATCTCGGTATGTTTGGAAAGGATTTTTTCCGTTTTTCATACATGGATCTTCGAATTAATTTCATATCGCTATATTGAAGATGTTCGAAGTTATCATTGTTTTTCAATTCCCGGCGTATTAGTTTATTTGGTGTAATATGTAAATCCTCTTCAGCTCTACGTTTCGATTTGCTTCTTACTACTTCTCGATGAATTGTTCGGTCGTCGTACTCGTCATGGGTATGCGTGTTTGTCATTTTTAAAATTTTATATGACTTACGGAACAATTTTTATTTGTACACCTAAAATGTTTATCGCCAGATTTTAAAGTTCGGAATTCTCTAAATTTATAACTTTCTATGTTTAAACATTTTTTTTCTCGACGCGTTTCAAAAACATCACAAATTTCGATATCCATAGTCAATACAGTTAGTAGTTATAGTACAGCTTTCTGGCGAACGACTGTTTAAAAGTATAACGCTTTAGTAATACACGACGATTATTTTAAATCATTATATATTGATATTGATATGCTGGTAATTTGTACCGATAATTCAATTACTTTAGGTAAGTTCAAATTTAAAAATATAAAATAAATGTTACTTAGTGATTATGTTGTGCGCAAACGAGTCGACCGTTTACAGGTAAACGACTGATTTTGTTGTGCGCAAACGAGTCATCGATATTTAGGTAAAAAATTTAAATTGTGCACAAACGAGTTGCACCGGCGGTGCATGCGTCGTCGACCGGACAAGGGCGAAGGCGATGCAGTGTCACCAACTTCGGGGGTGACGGAGCGCGGTCACTTTCTTACCCAGGTTCAAGACCGGGGGCAATTCAAAATACACAAAGTAATCGAACAGTGACAATTTACATTATTAGAGATAGACTTATAAAATACACATTATTTCAACACACAAAAGTTTCAAAATAACAAACTATCGTTTCTTAATTTAAGTTTAATTATAGTCACGACAATTCAAAGCAATTGTCAAACGATCAACACTCGTTATAACTTTCCATAAAATGTTATCATGAGTGGGAAAAACTACTAATTTGACAATTCACTCTTAACACCCCCGTTTATTGTAGATTTACCTCCGAAATTTCCATACGTGTAATATTAATGTTAAAATTCTGAAAATAGCGCGACAGTTGCACTATCACCACCACCACCCACCGCTTCACCAACGTATACCTCGTTATCAGCACCCCTCGCCAACGGCATCGCTATCACCGTACCCGCACCGCGTGAACGTTCTAATGATAATTCGGTGGTTAGCGTTAAACGTAAAAAAAATCTTATGGCATCGGTGAACGCGAAGTGCGGTTTCGTTGAAATAGACTCGTCTATTACTATGGTATTACGCGAAAAACGGTAACAATTGTACCGACTAGATTGTATTTCTACGGGTTTGAACGAGATTTTTTCAAACTGATGAATAACGCGGTGTTCGGTAACAACAATAACAACTAATCACCATAATAATAATTATTATAATGTTGTGTATATATATTTATTCCGCTGTTTTTCAGGAAAAACAATGGAATCGATGCGCAAACGCATGAAAATGGAGCTCTTGTCGTGCGAGCGTCGATTCATGAAACTCGTTAACTGTCCAACGTTTAAGTATTGCACCACTTATAACGAAAATCTTGCAGCGGTGTCTTTGCATAATAAAATTATCGACTTCTGTAAGCCGATTAACATCGGCTTCGCCGTGTTCGATATAAGCAAGACGCTGATGTACGACTATCATTATAACGTCATGAAACGACATTATCGAGAAAACATACAGCTGCTGTACACGGATACCAGTAAATTATTATTATTATTATTATTATTATCATCATATAGTTTTTATATTTTCCCGAACGTGTTTCAGATTCACTCGTCTAAAGCGTGATGACGGACGATTTTTATCGCGATCTGGTGAACAACCCCGACTTGCTGCTTCACATGGACACATCGAATCTGCCACACGATCACTCGTGGTACATGGCGGAGCGTAAGAAAATACCCGGACTGTTTACGGACGGGACGTGCGGTGACATCATGTTCAAGTTCGTTACTATTATAACAATATGCACAAGCATTCATTAATTAACATTATTTTTGTCTCCCCATGTGAAAAATACACGATTACCACGTGCATAACGTTTATAATACTTGAGTCCAAAATTATCCACATAAATACTTGTTCGATTTTGAACACCAGGAATGATTTGATATATTTCTGGCACTGCAATCACTTCGACATCTTAATCCGATGATACACCTACTTCCTCAACATTATTTTCAAACCCATCAGGCAAAATATAGTTGTGGTCCATCAAATGGTTTCTAATAGCGATATGTTCTCCCATGTTCATAATTTTTAGATCTGTAGGCAATACTAAGTAACAAGAAATTTTATAAAGGCTTAGATGATTATTAAATAAAATCGCTGAAAGTTTTCTCATGAAATAATCTTAAACAATAACCGAAGTGGTAATGATTTATAACTTTAAAATGTAATCAGTAAAACCGTTAAATACATAAAATACATAAACACAGGATTGCCAAATTCTTTGGCGTTAAATTCCTGGCAGTAAAAATTTTGATTCTGAACAGTTGGTGTATCATTATAAAATGCTTTCTCATCATTTTTATCTCTTATCAATGAGAAGAACTGACCCAAGCACAGTACATTTACGTACAACTTTTATTTTAGAAAATTCTAATACCAGATAAAAGTGATTAAGAGTGATAATATTAATAAAAATAAATAAATAGTGTTTTTACGTCTTATAAAATAATATTTTTCTTTATTGTAAAAAACGATAAAAACATATAAATTTTTATTTAAACCTATATCTGAATTTTTGGCCTAACCACCTCAGAAATATAAAAATAAGATTTTTATCCGAAGCCAGGTTGAAACCTTCTATTTCAACATCGGAAATTTTAATGGCTTTCGGTAAAAAGACCTCGACCAAATGGTCGTCCTTGGTAACCTTCATCACCGCTATAATACACGGACCGTATTGGGTTGTTGTAGTCTGTTTTTCGACAGCGTTCTCACGTTCCAGCGTCAGTAAAATAATTAATAATTAATTAATAAGATTCCATGCAATTAATTTAAAACTCGAAAAAAATATGAAGCATTTTATTTTGATCGAATCCGATCGAGTAATGTAAGATTCATTATATATATAAAAATGTCTTGCGAATAATAATAATAATAATATATCTTAATTTTGACTTTGTCTGGGAGCAAGTCGGGGTTGTTCGCCAGATCGCGATAAAAATCGTCTGTCATCACAGTGGCGGCGGCGGCGTTATCGGTGGACGTAACGGCGAAGTGTGCTGTAAGCGAGGTATACGCCTGTGAAGCGGTGGGTGGTGGTGGTGGTGATAGTGCAACTGTCGGCGCTATTTTCAGAATTTTAACATTAATATTACATATTTTAACAGGTTGACTGCCATGAGACCCTTATGTGGGTCACATGACGTTTGCCAAACTATTTTTGAGATAATTAATGATTTTGTTAATTCTGTTTATGTCATTACTTATTAAATAATTTTTTAATAATTTTTTGCATAATAGATATTATATAGTTTATAGTCTTCTAATATAGAATTTATCTATTTTTTGGTGTGACCCACAGGTGTGTCACAAACTTTTTGGCAAGATTTTAATGATCCCTCACTGAGACAAGTTACACATACAATAAAATCAAAATACATTTTACAAATTCACTTTATTTGTTAAGTAATTGATAATCATATTTCATAATAAAATTGGCAAAATTTAATAAAAATATAAAAATTAAAAATAATAATAAATATCTCTTATAAATTAATTAGTGAATACTCTTGTTTCTTAAAAAATTATAATATATTACATAACATAATAATAACAATATAAATTTAGAACAAATAATATTAATTCTTTGTTAGTTAAGTAAACAGTCTTGTTTCATTAAAAAAGCATCATAACATAATAATAATAATAATAATAATATAATGATTTGACAGTCAATATACAATAATCAGTCTATATGTGTAATAAAAAAAAAAAAAAAATTTTAATATATTACATAACACAATAACAATATAAATTTAGAACAAATAATATTAATTCTTTGTGAGTTAAGTAAACAGTCTTGTTTCATAAAAAAAAAAAAAAGCATAATATAAGAATAATAATAATATAATGATTTAATAGTCTAGGTATATTATTCAGTCCATTTGTATAATAAAAAAAACAAGGAACACATAATTGTTTATTGCAACTAAAACATTTTGTAGTGACTTTTTTACAATGACTTTGAGAATACTTTCTTCCTTTTTCTTGAGCAATATTAAAGTAACATTGGACACATCTGTTTCTTGAGGCAGTTGTGAGTACATGTTTGTTTGTTATTTCTTGATTTATATTGGGTTTGAATGTCAGACATTTAATCAAATTTGATCTAAAATCAGTAATCTTAATGTTTGTTGCAGTTGTTTTTTGAAACAAACA
>NW_020272574.1:12214-15036 GCF_003268045.1 Sipha flava
AAAAAGCATAATATAAGAATAATAATAATATAATGATTTAATAGTCTAGGTATATTATTCAGTCCATTTGTATAATAAAAAAAACAAGGAACACATAATTGTTTATTGCAACTAAAACATTTTGTAGTGACTTTTTTACAATGACTTTGAGAATACTTTCTTCCTTTTTCTTGAGCAATATTAAAGTAACATTGGACACATCTGTTTCTTGAGGCAGTTGTGAGTACATGTTTGTTTGTTATTTCTTGATTTATATTGGGTTTGAATGTCAGACATTTAATCAAATTTGATCTAAAATCAGTAATCTTAATGTTTGTTGCAGTTGTTTTTTGAAACAAACATAATGCATTTACAACAGATGTATTCAGAAGAAATTCAAATATCACTTTATGATACCATTTTAATGATTTTCTTAGAGGTGAACCGTATGAAGCCATTTGATCAGAAAAATCAATAAAAGACTTACCTCTATTATAATCTAGTACTACTTCTGGCTTCAATTTATTTTCTCCTTTTCTTGGAACTATTACCATATTATCTGTATGTTTTGTGCTCAACATATGTAGATCTCTTTTCTCTTTAAATTTTAATACCATAATTTTAGATGAACTTTTTTGAGCTATTACTTGATCCTTTTTTATTTTTTTTTTTTTTTTGATTACATAGTCAGGGTTATAGTTTCTATTTGAACGAAGTGTTCCAACCAAATATGTCTTTCGTTCAATAAGTTGATGTACTAAGGAAATACTAGTGTACCAATTATCTACATAAAGGGTGCGACCAAAATCTAAATAGTCATCTACAAGGTCCATAACAACTCTGGAAGAGACACTATCATATTTGATAGATTATTTCACAGATTCTTTACCAGTATAAATTTTGAACTTGAGCGTGTAGCATGGACTAACACAGTTTAAAAACTTTAATGCCGTATCTATGTCGTTTTGTCTGAATGTATTGTTTAAAAATAAGGCGTCCTTGAAAAGCAATCATTGATTCATCAATACACATATCTTTTGTAGGTATAACCCATTGTTTGAATTTTTGATTTAAGCCGTACGCTGTAGACGAGTGAATCTGAAACACGTTCGGGAAAATATAAAAACTATATGATGATAATAATAATAATAATAATAATTTACCGGTATCAGTGTACAGCAGCTGTATGTTTTCACGATAATGTCGTTTCATGACGTTATAATGATAGTCGTACATCAGCGTCTTGCTTATATCGAGCACGGCGAAGCCAATGTAAATCGGCTTGCAGAAGTCGATAATTTTATTGTGCAAAGACACCGCTGCAAGATTTTCGTTATAAGTGGTGCAATACTTAAACGTTGGCCGGTTAACGAGTTTCATGAATCGACGCTCGCACGACACGAGCTCCATCTTCATGCGTTTGCGCATCGATTCCATTGTTTTTCCTGAAAAACAACGGAATAAATTTATATATGTATATACACGATATTATTATAATTATTATTGTTATGATCGGTTATTGTTGTTGTAGTTACCGAACACGGCGTTATTCATTAGTTTGAAGAAATCTCGTTCGAACCCGTTAACCCCGCCCTCTTACGCATCTCCGTGTTGAGTTCGATGTATTTAGCCAACCACGGCGATTGACTGAACTCCAACACCCGATGCACCTATGTACCGTTGGTACATGGAAGACAAACGGTTATTAATATTATAATTATTCTTAATAATATATCGTAACGATGTTATCACCGCCGTCGTAGCGTTCACGACATACTTTATCGACAATCAGTCCGTTGGCGATGGCCTGTTTCAAATTAATGTAGTGCACCACATACTTCTTCTTCGTTTCCAAAGTGGCCATGAGTTTGCGTACTTTAGAACCCCTAGGCACGGTGGCATACGGCAAAAACGGCAGCTCGTTGTGCGCGTCATGCAGACTCTGCGGGTACGACACGTCGACCTCGTACACTCTCCCCACATCGTCCGTGTCGCGCATGGTTTCGAGTTGCGCCAGCGCGACGTTCGGATTACCCGCGTACCACCGGAATCCGCCGTACGGCATGTAGCGACTCATGGCCCATCCGTAAAGGTTATTGCCTATAGCGCGTGGTTGCGGTTGAAATTACGATTAAAATGTATTTAACATGGAATATATATATATAATATTAATAATTACAGTCTTGGTAGACCAGCCATGTGGTGGGTTGCGTGTTGTCGAACCCGGCGATCTTCGCGTTGTTCGCCTTCGCGTAACGCGTGCTGGCCTGTACCAACCCGCCACGTATACCCCGCTCTATCATTAGCAGCATATCGTAGTCTGTGAGCAGCTCCAGTCTTGCCGACGTGTACTTCAGCATGCAGTCGAAACTAAACCCGGGTGCCGTGTAATAATACGCCGGGTCTAGGTTATACGTTTGCATGCATATGTCTCTGAAGTTCTCGAACACGTCGGCCAGAAGCAGCACGTCTATTTTCAGGTATAGATCACTGTAATCGCCTAGGGTTCGGCAATCGAAGTGATCCCATACCCGAATCGCGTGCTCGTGTTCCGCGATCGCTACGTGCTCCTCCTTTAGCGCGCTAAAAAACTCGGAGCGCTCCGGCAGACTCGTCTCGGCCAACCTGTCCCAGCGGTCGGTGTACTCGTAGGGAAATACACCTTTGCGTGTCACGAGAAGCATATCGTCCGGCGCGAACACGTTCGCGATTTCGCGGAATTTGCTAAAGTCCGCGGTCGAAAGGTTCGCGGCCAGGTCGGAGAGTTTCGACGCCATAAAACGACAGGTATCGACAAACCTTATCGTGAACTCTTTGTTGACGTACTTCGAGAAAGAGATGTA
>NW_020272574.1:15136-17083 GCF_003268045.1 Sipha flava
TTAGCTTTAAATTGCACGTGTTGCACAATGTTTTCAAAAAACGCCCCGACAGGTGATCGTGGTGAGCGACTTTGCGGTTTTCCTCGCGGAACGCCGTGCGACACAGATCGCAACGCGTTTTCGCCACGTGTACGGCGAATTCCTCCTCACCGCCGGTCCACACGATACCCGTGATTGTCGTCTTATACAATTCGTACAATTTACCCGCTATCTCGGTGACCGCCAGGACGAATTGCCGGGCCACGTCGTCTCGCGCAACCGATCCGCGAACGATGACCGGTGCGCTCGGAATCTCGAACCGTTCGAGCAATTCCGCGGGCACACCGTCCGCGGCCTTTACCAGAAAACCGTAACTCATGGGGCAGTGGTCTTGCGAGACGCGCGTGTTAGCGCCTCGCGTCTCGGTCGACTTACGGAGATACGATTCGAAGTCGGCGTATACGACGAACGGTAAGCGTTGCGTTTTAACCCACGCGTCGAATCGTACCGTAGCCCCCTCCGACGGCATCAAAGGTACTATCGGTTTGTGCGGGCCACATATTTTCATATGCTCCGCGAGCGCCGCCGCACCGCTACACTTATAGCGCGTAGGCCGCTCGTCGAAACGGGTGAAACACTTTTTGCACACGAAAACGTTATGTTCCCGCATGGTCATCTGCGTGCTGACGAGTCGGGAAAAATTCGAGATAAACGTATAATGGTTATCCCCCTCGTGCGTGATCAGCAGTAGGTCGAAATGATTCTCCTGCTCCGTATCCACGACCCTCAGAGGGTATACGGTGTGAGGTGAAATTTTCTCATTGCCGCAATTTCCCAAACCGTACACGTTTACGGACGTGCCGGGGTTATAGCGCTCAAACATTTTTATTTCCGATACGGGGGTGGGGACTGATAACGCGGAAAAGTCGTACCGGTACTCCTCGCTCGAATAATTCGTTCCGACCCGTTCGCAGTGCGCTGTGTTCTGCACGTGTTTCGCCAGAATCGCCCACTTGAAACATTCGCGATCAATGTTTTGCGGGTTTACGACAGCCTTACGATTAGCTACGCGCGCCGGTAGCGGAACGTAAGACGAGCCGCCTAGCGGTGTGTACTTGTACACGCCTAAAAGCAGCCCGTCTATGCACGCGAGTGTGTATCCACTGCCCTTACAGCGATAAACGTCCTCCTCGGCGAGAAGCGCGGAAAAGTCTTCCTCCACCATCTCATCGATATCCCCGAACTCGTACAACTCCCTGGCAGACGTTTTAAAAGCCCTATTCACGGAAGACTGTTCGAGTTTGGGGATATCGTAAGTGGCCTCCAGTTTGAGGTGGTACTTTACCGGGTGAACATGTACCGTTTCGCGTAATAGCGTCACCAGCTCCGTCCTGACGGATCGTAGAAAAACGTTATAATCGGTATAATTATTGACGTTTTTCGCGTAATACCATACGACGGAGCGTCTAAAAGACGAGTCTATTTCAACAAAACCGCACGTCGCGTTCACCGATGCCGTACGATTTTTTTTACGATTAACCCTAACCACCGAATTATCGTTAAAACGTTTACGCGGTACGGGCGCGGGGGTAGCGATAGTGGGGGGCGGCGGCGGACGTGACGGTGAGGGGTGCTGATAGCGAGGTATACGTTGGTGAAGCGGTGGGTGGTGGTGGTGATAGTGCAACTGTCGCGCTATTTTCAGAATTTTAACATTAATATTACATATTTGAAGTAGGGAAAAATAAAATTAACCTTCTCCCATCACCGGTGCGGCTATCTTCATCGCTGCGTTGTATAGATCCCCATATTTTTTAAATTCTATTAAAATGAAAATTTATAAATGACGGGAGGGACGGGGATTAAAACAAAAATAAAATGTACTCAATGTGAACGATCTGTACGTGTTTGACCAAATAATCACGTGCGTTACGCCAGCACCGCCCATTAGGAAAATTTGATTTTTTT
>NW_020272575.1:0-10399 GCF_003268045.1 Sipha flava
TAACCTAACCTAACCTAACCTAACCTAACCTAACCTAACCTTTTTTTTTTTTTTTTCTCTCCGGTATCGATAAGCTACGTCCCCCCGGTACAGTCCAGCCGGAACTTCTTCGGGGGGATAGCAGCGTTACCATCATTTATTAAAACAAACAAACAACACACCACATGACAAATGCTTACGACTATTACGTTTTAACAAACAGTATGAGGGGCCTCTAACCCCTCTCAGAAAAAATTGGCCACTGGCCCACAATAAAAATTGGCTTAACTAAAGGGATTAAATAAGGAGTTTGTTCCTCTTCCCGGGCCGGTATCGAGCAACCCGCCACCCTTGACTTCGCGTGCGGATCTGCCTCGTTCATGGGGTATCAACTGGTATTCTCTGCCTAATCCTCTCCTCCGATTCCCTCGTCGACATAATCCTTCCAATGAGATCACTCACCATGGCCCAACCATCCGCTGAAGACATCATGATGTCAACCAAATTATCTGGCGTGAGTTCGGTAATGCCTAGTTCAATGCATGCCATTCTTCTCCAGTTAGCCCATGCATCGCAGTAAAAAACGCCATGTTCTGCATCGTCCGGTGCTGCTCCACATTGCTCGCAAACTATTGACTCCTGTATTCCAAATCTATTAAGGTAAGCAGCAAAACAGCCATGCCCCGATAGCACCTGGGTTAAGTGGTAGGTTACTTCTCCGAATTTTCGACTAACCCATCTTCGAACATTCGGGCCTATAGGTCCAGCGTCCGTCTGTGCTTATGTCCCAATCGTTTTGCCAGTTGTTAAAGAGAGTATTCATTGCCGTCTCTTTGTTCAGGCCACTTCTGATGTCCGCCCTCTCCCTGGCTAGCAGTCGAACTGGTGGTATACTCGAGATCACTGCTGCAGCCGCATATGATATTGTACGATAGCTACACGCTACTCTCAATTGTGATCTCCTGTGCACTGACCTGAGTTTATTCCATGCCCTCTCTTCCATATGGTTCACCCAGATGGGGGCTGCATAGAGAATTCTTGAGGTGACGACACTGGCGAGGAGCCGTCTTGACTTTTGCCTAGGACCTCTCAGGTTGGGCATGAGGTGTCCTAACTGTCGAGCGGCGGCTGCGGCCCTCGCTGTTGACAGCTCGGCATGTTCCACGAAGGCTAATTTTTTGTCCAATTGTACCCCCAAGTATTTAATGCTGAGTTGTGACGTTATGGCATGTCCTGCGCAATTCACCGTTATCTCATTACGAACCCTTCTTCGTGTGAACACCAAGGCTTCCGACTTCTCCGCCGCAATACGCAGGCCGTGCGTGCTCAACCAGTCGTGAATCCGCGTGAATGCTTCTTCCAGGCTTTCCTCTATGATGAACGCAATTTCGGAGGTACAAAGCACGGCTATATCGTCGGCGTAGCCGATTATTTCTGTCCCCATCGGCATCTATATCCTCAGTAGCTCATCGTAAAAGATATTCCAGAGATCAGGCCCCAAAACTGATCCTTGCGGTACACCCATCGATACCTTTTTGACGAAGCTTCTTCCTCCAGGCGTGCTTGTAACTGATACCGCCCTATCCGCTAGGTAACTGGATAGCATCGAGAGTATATCAATTGGAACATTCTTGGCTCTAGCAGATTCTAGGATACGATCCCAAGGTGCTGAGTTGAATGCGTTTTTAACATCCAACGTCAGCAATTCCACCATCTTCTTGCTAGCTCTAGCGTCCTCGACTATGCACATTAGTCGCTCCAGGGCATCAAGAGTAGACCTCCCCACACTAAAACCATGCTGGTTGTTTGCTATGGCATATTCACCGACCAAGTGACTCCTTAACCTCTTCGCTACCAACTTCTCGAGTAGCTTGTCACATCCATCCAAGAGGCAGATTGGCCTGTAAGCTGAAGCGTTATCCATGGGTTTCCCAGGTTTCGTGAGCAGAACCAGTCTACCTGTTTTCCAGATCTCCGGAAAGTATCCAGACGTCAAACTCCTGTTTAGCACGGATTGAAATCGTTGGGGGTACAGCATTACGGCTATTTTGATGGCCTCGTTTGGTATCTCGTCTGGTCCGGGTGCCTTTCCGTTCGGAAGCGACCTCGACGCTTCTAGGATCTCATCGGCCGAAAACAGTACGCATTCCTCAACCGGTTGTCTCGCTCGCGGGCTTGCTGTAGGTTCGCCGTCGGGGAAGAGCTCGGCAACAATAGATTCCAAACGTCCAGGTAGGTTAGCATTAAGATTTTGGGCAGGCTGACGAAGCCTTTTCATAACCGTTCGGTATGGCTTTCCCCATATATCTTTGTCCACCGTACTAATGAGGTCTGCCCAGGCCTTCTCTTTAGCGGTCTTGATTGCGATTGCCAGCAGCTTTCTCGTCGTTTTCCACTGATCGAGTTCTTCCTCGCTATCCACGTCACCGACTCTTCTCCTTTTCCGTTGATACGTACGCCTTGCTTTCAAGCAGTCTGACCGTAGAGCGGCAATACTTTCGTTCCACCATGGAACTGTTCGTTTGCTGTTCCGCGAGCCTTTTCTCGGTACACATAAACTCAACCCTCGTGTTAACCAATCGACAAGATGCCTAGCTTCGGCTTCCATAGTAGCTTGTGGGTGTGTTGAAAAGGGAGTGATGGTCAGTGCCAGAGCTAGCAGGTCTCTGTCCATATTCTTTACCACCCATCCGCTCCGCAGCTGGTTAGGAGTTGGGTTCGATGGGCCCACAGTGTACTGTATGTATCGATGAAGACTTAACGATTCCTCTTCCAGAACCTTCCATTCTGCAATCGTGCCGCGTAACCTGGATGAAACTAGCGTCAAGTCAAGATGGGACTTCGACTGGCCACGCACAAAGGTAGGGACGTTACCTTCATTACAGACCGCAAGGTCCAGAGCAGCGACCATGTCCGCCAAGAGGGCGCCTCTCGCATCTTCCTTTGGACTGCCCCACATTCTTGACTTTGCGTTGAAGTCCCCTGCCACTATAACTGGTATTACCGAGGATCTGACGCTCATTTCCAGCCTCATCAGGAAGTCTTGAAAATCTGCTAACGTCGAATTCGGGGACCAGTAGCAGCTGTATATCCTCATGTCCGATGTTTCCACCCAGCGAAAACCGTCTTCCACTGGTCCGGTCTGTCTTAGGGGGAGTGGGTTGAGCAGGGCGATCAACGACTGGCCTGTCGAGTCCGCTAACCACCACTCCGATTCCTGTCGGCTGTGGTTTTGCTCGCTAAGAAGCAGGAAATCCGCATTCCGTCTGATCGCCGTTGCGAGCGCCAGGTCTTGTGCTGCTCGCCCAACGCCAACGTTAACTTGTAGGAATTTAACCATCGGGAAGGATAACCTCCTCCGTTATGGTTCCTCGTCTACTCCTAGGGGTAACCTCGCTAGCTATCTCTTTGGAGAAAACAGCAGCCTGCTCTGCTGTTGCAGTGCACCCAACTGCCCTATGACCGAGCTGTCCACACCTCCAACAGCAGCTGCTCCTATCGGGTCCCTGGCAGACCTTAGCTATATGGCCGAGGCACAAGCATTTGAAGCACCTCGCCTTCTGTTCCGTGAGTCTCGCTCTGCAGCTGATCATGCCCACCCGGAGGCGACCTGTCTTCAATATAGGCTCTAGCGCTTCAATGGGGGCCGATACTAACGCAATCTGCTGGCCTCCGTATTTCTTTCTAATAGAAAGGACCCTGACTCCGGACGTGGCTTGGGACTCACGGGCGATCGCTTCCTCGACGTCCTTTTTCGTGGACCACTCGTCCAAATCTCGAATTTCCAATAGCTTTTCTTGTCTAAGCTCGCGCAGCGTAATTCCGGGTCCTGCTGACCGTGAGATCTCCGCTCGAACTAAATCAAGTTGTTCTTGGTCGCCACGTAGTTCAAACAGGAGTCCACCTGACTTTGTTTGCCGCATGCCGACCACGTGGTCCCCGATTACTTCACTCTTTATATCATTTCTAATCTTTTTTGCTAGAGCCGGGAAATCTTCCCTACTCGTGTCGATGATAACCGCTGGTGGCCTCCTCCTCAGATAAGGCATATTAGTCAGTTTTTTAGTTCGCTCCATGGCTGTATTCTTCTTTCTAACCACCTCAGTCCAAGCTGGCTGGGTAGGGGGGGCTGGATCAGAATTCGGTTTCATCGCACGCAATTTAACCGCCTCTGACCAGGAATAATCCTTCGAAGCCTTCATCGCCCGGATTTCCTCACCTTGTGTCTCGACAGCGCCCTTCAGTTCTTCGATGGCGTTAATCATCTTCATTTCCATAGACTCCGGATTTTTGTTTGTTGAGCTGACTCCTTTCGCGCTTGGTGATTTGATCGACGGTTCTACGTTAGCATTAGCGTCTCTGACCTTCCTGAACTGCGTCATCAACAAGGACGTTTTTGCGAGCGTCTCCTTTAGCTCTTTGTGGACGTTCCTGGTATTGTTCGCAAAGGTCACCATATTTGTTATGTAGCTCTGCACCATACTAAGTAGCTCCTCCTCTCCCAGTGTAGCAATGTTAATCGTCCTAGCCTTTTTCTGTTGTGCGGTCATTTGCGTCTCAGATGAGGTGGCCTCTCTGCCACGGGTGAAGGCGTGAGTTCCTCCACCAGCAGTCTCGTTACCGACTCCGTTGTCGGCGGAAGGTCCCTGCTTCGACGAACCTGCACCTTTGGTGACTTGAGGTGATGACGACACCTGGGGCGAGCACCGTCCCCCAACCGCCGACTCTGGGTGATCCGAATTCCCTGTAGCAGTAACATCTTTTCCGTTTGTCAAACTCATCATAATTGTTTAGGAGGGCTTAGCCGCCACTGCCGACGCCAGCCTCGTGTCGGTTGTCTTTGTTCCGTTCCTTATGTCCTGATCTAGCGAGGCACCGGGGGTCGATCGTTCCCCCGGTGGTGAGCTTGTCCGCGACCGCTTATTCGTCCAATCCCGTAGGGTATGGCTTATATCGCGGCTGCCCTGTATATCTACAGGGTGTTCCCCTATCCGCAACCTGGGGACGCGCCCGGTGGCATGCCCATGCCTCCCCGAAGGGCCGGGAACCTAACCTAACCTTTTTTTTTTTCTTAACACCGATTGACAGGGGCGGACTGTTTGCTTTCGCGTCACACTACTTACCCCTGTCAACCATCGTTTATTTACAAACTTACATCACAGGTCAGGAGGTGGTGGGCCAATCCCCCACTCACTGTCCCTTACAAACAAAGTATATACATGGTAACAGGGCTCTACCCCTGTAATTTTTGCTCTTCGAGCCACATTATAGTTTGCCTTAACTAACTTAATCTGCAACAGCTGCCGTCTGTATTTTCCTCTCATCAGCTTCTTTCCTCTTCATGATTGTTGTGATGTACTTCACGATAGTATCCCACTTCGATTTGGACTGCAGCATGAAATCTACCATTCGCTCTGGTGTAACATCCATTCCCAACTCCACTTCCAGATTACGCCTTTCTAGCCACCACCTGTCGCAGCCGATGAACGTGTGTTCAGCATCATCATGTGGGTCACCACAGTACATGCATTCGGCATCGTTCCTCTTCTTCCAGCGCAGCAGGTACTCATTGAAACATCCATGTCCTGACAAGAACTGCGTGACATAGAAGTTAACTTGTCCCCACTTTCTGTTCTTCCACCTATCAATCCGAGGTATTAGCTTGTATGTCCAACGACCTGAAATGCTCTGGTCCCATTCGCACTGCCAATTAGTCATCGCTCTATCCCTCGCTTCTTTTTTCACTTTTTTCACGTCATTTCCGTCTTTCTTTGCCTGATCGATTTCTGCTCTTTCCGCAGCAAGTAAGTGTATCGGTAAAATACCAGATATCACCATTATGGCTACGTTAGACACAGTGCAGTAAGCACTCGCGACCCTCAATGCCATATTCCTCTGCGGAGAAGCGAGTTTCTTTTTATTTACCTCGTACTTTAGTGCATGGCTCCAGATCGGTGCAGCGTACAGCAATTGTGAATGTACGTCCGTCATCAGTAGTTTTCTCTTCTCAGCAATGGGTCCTCCAACATTTGGCATAAGCCGACAAAGTCTTGTAGCTGTTCTCATGCTCTTTTCACTGACTGTCTGTATATGTTTTCTGAACCCTAGTACGGAGCTAAGCTGTACTCCAAGGTATCGTATGTCCTTCGCAAGTGTTATTTCGTCTTCGCCAATTTGGAATGAAGGCTTTTCGTATCCTCGCTTGGTTGTGAGCATTATTGCCACGGATTTACTGCTCGACAAGGACAAGCCTTGTTTTTTCATCCACGTAGATACAATCTGTAGCGAGTCGTTCATGGCTTCCTCCAGTAGCCGAGTGGTATACCCTGTGGCCACCACTGCCGCGTCGTCTGCAAAACACACTATATTAACGCCATCTGGGAGTTCTAACCGCATCAGCTCGTCGTAAAAAATATTCCATAGAATCGGTCCGATGACCGATCCCTGTGGCACTCCGGTAGTCACTAGGCGCTGTCCACCATCGGTTATGATTCTCCGCCCGTTGAAGTAAGATCTTATCACGTTTATAAGATACGCTGGTACCCTTTTTTTAATTAGAGCAGCATCGATCCTTTCCCATGGTGCGGAGTTAAAGGCGTTGGCCACATCAAGCGAAGCTAGCGCACACAGCTTGCGATTGTAAAGTTGGCCGCTTCCCACTTTGTTCACTATGTTCATCACTGCCTCAATCGCCTGATTAGTAGATCTACCTCTCATAAATCCGAACTGGTGCTCAGAGATGCCATCAGGTTGTCCTAGCAGGAGCCGTGTTATCCTCATTTTTAATAGCCTCTCGAACAGTTTGCCGACCGAGTTTATTAGACATAATGGCCTATATGACGACGGTTGGTCCAGAGGTTTATCACCTTTGCGAAGAAGAACCAGCGTTGCTACCTTCCAGCTGTCCAAGAATACTCCCTTCTTCAAGCAATCGTTGAAAGTCGGTAGCAACAAGTCTGGACGTACCTGCACTATGACCCGTAGCACCTCGTCTGGTACGCCGTCTGGTCCTGGTGCCTTCCCTCTAGGCAGACTGCGCCCTGCCTCTGCAAGTTCTGCTGTTGTAAGCATTTCGGATTCCTGAAGTTGGAACGATAATGCTGGATATACTGGTAGTTTGCTGCAAGGGAATAGGTGGTTGACGATAGTATCCAGTCTACCAGGGAGTTTAAGGCCTGGGATCTGGCGCCTACCAATTAGTTTCTTGGTTATCAGTTTGAAGGGAAAGCCCCAAGGATCAGTGTCAACTTGCTTGCACAGATCGGCCCAACATTTTTCTTGGCTTCTCCTGATTTCTAGTCTCAGTGCTTTTGATGCGTCTTTTGCAAGCTGGTGTTCCTCACTGCAGTCGTCTTGTCCTTTACGTTTTCGGGCCTTTTGGTATTTTCTTCTGGCTTGGAAGCTTGCCTTACGTAAGTTGGCGATCTTCTCCGTCCACCAATGTACCGGTTTCTTATGACCTTTGAACGATCTTCTGGGCATACAGCTGTCACATGCTTTTTCTAGGAAGTTTTCGAGACCTGCGTCGTCGAACGTTATCTGGCATACTGGATTGACAGCTTTTAGGAACGTTGTGAGTTTATCTTTATCTAGACGCCTCCATGACCACCCTTTCGTGTTTGTGCTGGTCGAATTCACATCACCCTCCATCCTAAAGAATATTGGATGATGGTCACTTGCCATGTCGAGCTCAAGGACTTGCCATGAGTTTATCAGCCTTGATGCGCTTGCCGAGGCAAAGGTGACATCAATATGAGAAGAGTAACCACCACTCTCGTACGTGGGAGCCTTCCCTTGGTTTATGACGATCAGTCCAAGGGAGCTCGCAAATTCCATTAATGCTTCGCCTTTGGAACACGTTGTGGGGGAGCCCCAGCCCGGAGAGTGGGCGTTAAAATCCCCCGCGACGATAGTTTCACTGGGTCCCTGTCGAATGCTGTCGCTCAGTTTACTCAGGTACGCTCTGTAGTCATCGAGTGAGTGTTTTTTGCTCGGTGAGAAGTAGCAGCTGTATACTCGGCATGTCCGGATGTCGACCCATGCGAATCCTTCACCTTGTCCGCTATTAATAACCTCAACGTTATTTGTCAATAGTATACAGCAAGAGTGATCTGTGCTGCCATACCAATCGTCATTGTTTAGGATTTTGTTGGGTTCACTAATGATGGCAACATCTGCATTTTGCTCATACATCGTTTCCAGCAACAGAGCTTGAGCAGTTCTTGCTCTGTTGAGGTTGACCTGTAGGAAGCCTGTCATTTTTAGTGTGGCGGGTTCGCCTGGGACATCTTCGCCAGGATCCCTTCTGCCTCCAATGTTCTCTCACCGTTACTGCGAGTTTCCTTCCTAAGAAGTTCACCAAAGGTTGCCGCCTCTTTCACCTCTGTGGTGCAGTCCTTCGCAAAGTGCCCTACTTTACCACACCGTCTGCAGCAATTTCTTCTGTCCATTCCCCTACATTCCTTCGATTCGTGATCAAAAGCCAAACATCTGTAGCAGCGCCTTTTTCGGTTCTCGGCTACACGGACTCTACAGCTGACAACACTTATGTTGATTCGACCACAGGCGACAATAGCATTAGCCTCGTTGGTAGGCAGTAGGACAAGTGCTGTCTGGGATCTGCCATATACATTTTTAAGACTGACTACATTCACCATGTCTCTCTTTACTGACGTCTCGTTAGCGATAGAGTCAGCGATGTCATCCCTGTTGGACCATGTGTCTATGTCTCTGATTTCCAGCATTGTACGCTGATGCAACTGTCTGACGTTTGCACCGGTTCCTACTGCACGAGATACCTCGGATCTCACCAGGTTCACTGCATCCTGGTCTCCACGCACCTCCAGAAGTAGACTGCCTTTCTTCGTCTTTCTCATCCCTGTGATATTGTTCCCCACTGAAATTCCACATTTGATTTTTTGTGTCAGAGCAGGAAAATCTTCCTCACTCGCAGCGTCGATCACGATAGCTGCTGGTCGAATCCTAACACCATGTCTTGATGCTCCTTTCGTGACTCTCCTGGCCTCAGATAACTTTGATGGGGGTGGGGCTGCAGCTGGGTTGTTGACCTTGAAAGCTTTCCCTTTCTTATTAACGACTTCCGCCCAGGATCCACCATCATTATTTTGCGAATGCGGGCCTGCGTACCCGTCATTCGCAGTTTCCCGAAATGATTGGATGTCATTGTTGTATTGGGTAATGGTGGCCATTATGATATCCAGCTTTTCATCTTGCTGTATTATTCTCTCTTTCATCCACTCAACCTCGGTGTGTTCGGTAGTTTGTATTGTCCGTGTTTCAGTCTGTGTAGTTTCACATTTCATGAGATGTGTGCTTCCGCCTGCGCTACATGTTGTGGGGTTATGATTCTGCTTGGTTCGTTCCAGGTTAACCGCTTTGACGTATTGCGTCATTACTTTGTTGGAGTTCACAAGGGTTTCTTTCAACTCCTTATGAACATTCTTGTTGGCCTGGGCGAAGGCACACATTGAATTTATGTACCCCCGGAGCTTGTCCAGGAGTTCATCTTTACTTAGTGCACCGATGTCGACGACATTTCTTATGGCTGCTCGGTTGACTGACGTCGTTAACTTCTCAGATGAGGTGCCTACAGTATCTTCAGTGGCTTTACGGCCACTGGAGAGAGCCTGTTTCGCACCCTCTCAGTTAGTCACAGTCGATTTACCAGCTCCGTTGCTGGCGGTAGAAGCCTGCCTAGACACTACTACGCTTTTGGTGCTTGGTGGTGATGACGACACCTGGGGCGAGCACCGTCCCCCAACCGCCGGCTCTGGGGTTTCCGAGGCCCCTGTAGCAGTAACATCAATGCTCTTAGTTATGTTCATTTTTCATATTTTTTGTTGTGGCTTAGCCGCCACTGCCGACGCCAGCCTAGCGTCGGTTGTCTTTCTTTCCGTCCGTGTTGCCTGATCTTCCTGGACACCGGGGGTCGATCGTTCCCCCGGTGGTGAGCTTGTCCGCGACCGCTTATTCGTCCAATCCCATAGGGTATGGCTTATTTCGCGGCTACCCTGTATATCTACAGGGCATTCCCCTATCCGCAACCTGGGGACGCGCCCGGTGGCATGCCCATGCCTCCCCGAAGGGCCGGGAACCTAACCTAACCTAACTAACCTAACTAACCTAACCTAACCTAACCCCCTAACTAACCTAACTAACCTAACCTAACCCTAACCTTTTTTTTTTTTTTTTTTTTTTTTTTTAAAGAACCGAAGACCGGGGAGGGAATTATCCGTTAGGTATTACTTCTCCCCGGCCCCCATCGTTTATTTGTAAATTCCACAAAACACCTTAAATGGGGTACGCCTGAGGCTAATCTCCCCAGTGTCCCCTTACAATTTCTAATGTACAATTAATACAATATTAATACAGTTAATACAATTAATATAATTAATACAAT
>NW_020272576.1:0-4777 GCF_003268045.1 Sipha flava
GGGGGCGCATTGTTTCAGTTTTGCCTCAGAATAAAAATGGCTCGGTTCGGCTCTGGTTCTGAATCGGTTAGGTATCGATCGCGCGCGATACACGCGTCTGCCGGCCGTGAAATACTTCTGCTGATGCGCGTGTTCCCGACCAGGGGCGTTTGTCCCTGGAGTAGTGACGAGTGACAGACCGACAGAGAAGTTTTGCGTTTGCCAAACACATCCACGCGTACTTCTTGTCCCATCGCGTTACATTCTTGTTCATCCCTCCCCCCCATTCTTAACTAACGCGCCTCTCGTTCGTACCGCTCGAATATTTACGAACATTTCCCCGTTCTCTGTGTTCGATTTCGATATTCTTTCGTGTTTCCACCTTAAGTGCATTACCAGTGACGCCGAAAACGTACCCCAGGTAGTTTCCTAGAAAATAGAAATGTTAAAAATAAATAAAAATGATCATTAAAATATTCCAACTAATAGTATTATGTATTACTTGACAATTATTTTTTATTTAAAATAGTGTATTTAATAATTAAATATTATATAACATCTTTAATTATTAAAGATGTTCAAAAAAATTTTGTTTTTTTTTTGTATTTTTATGAGTGGTAAATTTAAAAGGTTGGGTGGGTAAATATAATTATTTGCACTGGCAGTATCATTCGGCGCCACTGTGTATTACATAGTTTGTTCCCTTGCTATATTATAATTCGAGTACCTAAAACTCTCCGGAGGAACGTAAATAAAACGTTTCTCCAGCTGAAACAAAACACTATGATCAAGTAGTTATAGTTCATTAAATTATTTAATTGTTTTCTTCTTCTTCTTTTTTTTTTTTTTTATTTAACTTATATTTAACTTCGCGATAAGAATTAACCTCCAGTGCCCTTCTCCTAGTCCTGGTGTACATCACTTTTTCAATTCTCACGGTTTTCATGTAACATTATAAACTACAGTGATGCGCGTATTGATATCGTATTCACGACATGGACGGTCGAAAATATATTATTTATCGTCGTAATCACGATCTATTAATAACATTTATCTACCATCGTTTGTACCGCAGAAATCGTCTCGTTCGGGCAACGTTCGTCCTGCCATTACCAACATCGCCGTTTCATCATTTCACCGTTTCAACATCAACATTTCCCGTGAGGTACACATTTCATCGAAGATCCTTATCGAATCAGCCTTGATGACGGCCATGTAAATACCATGGAAATCGAATGTTAACACGTTGATGGTTACATATGAAACTAAAATCACTATCGAAAATGTATTTATTTATTTTTTCATAAATCGGGATCATGCCCCATACAAGTAAGACGAATAATAATAAAATATTCAATGTGTAAATATTTGATTGAAAATCCTTTAATAATTTAACAAATTAAATGTAAAAATTAAAAGTTGTAACCTGTATAATATGTGCAAATACTTACTATCTATTTTGATTTAAAAAATCATTACCAGATATAATTGAAACACATTCTTATGTTCATTTATATCTTGAATAGTTTACTATTTATTTTTAAGTATTCTGAATTTATCGCGAAATAGCTTCATTTTATTATTCTCATTTGAACCATAAAAAAAGTAATTACCTAGATTGCATACTTATTTTTGAAAATTAAATTTTCCTTATCGTTTATTGCCAATATAAGTAAAATAATAGTACATACCTATACGACGTTAAAAGAACTTCATACAGTGTTATTATTTTAAACGAATATTTCAAAAATGACCCATTAAATGATGTGGTTCCATAATTTATACTGTTTACATTTAGTGAATTTTTAAAATCATACCACGAAGTTCATATTTTTAAAGTTTTATCATTCACTATAAATCCAAATAGCTAACATGAAATGTTATTATATAGCTAAAGTAAAAAAATAAAATTAAAATATTTGCGTTGTAGCTAAAAGAATTTTTTTTTTAAATAAAATATAATTCACAAAGATATATTACATAGGTATTATAAATAATAGTATAATATAATTATACTATTAAATATTGTAATAATATAATAAATTCATTATTCTATAAAACAAAATATTTCTATATTCAATACAAAAACAATTTATTCTTTGTTTATTTTGAAATTGTAATATCCCCAAACATATTTGGGTTCGATTTTCATTTTAAAAGGTTTTAAACTCTAGTATAATTCCGCGCCTTTGACTGTCATTTGCTCGAAAAATAATTCTTTAGTAAGAAATAGTTATGGAGATGTTTATAAGAATTCATTTATTTTATACAAATAAAGTCTTAAAAAGGTTTTTTTTAGAACTTTTGATATAAAATGTTATTTCTGAATAACTTCTAAAAAACTATCTATAGTCCATTGAGTTATTTTAAAATATTTAAATTTTTTTATATTATTACGTAATTATTAGAAGTACATCATCAGTTCTAATCTAGATAGTATCGTTTAAAACGAAAAAAATATTTTCACAAAAATGATTTAAAATATGCGTGTATACCTCTAAAAAATAACATTTTTTATTGTGGAAAATTCCGAAAAAGAAAACTAATTTATTTTCTCGAAATTAACTTATTATTTCACAGTAACATATTTATTTTGTTATATGAAAGACTAAAAATTATGGATTTTGTTGAATTCTTGTAAAAACAAATTCGCCAAAAATGTTGAATTATGTGAGTTCTTATTATTCAATTGAAATGCGTAGTATTTTATTTGGTTTTAATTCATATTATACTGTCATAAATAAAATGGCAATGAAATTGCAATGTTGTAGATATTAATTATTTTATTTTTTTTTATTTATTTCCAATACCTCTTTATTGTGATTCCTATACCATATTGATCTCATAATCAATTTATGTTTACCCTCATTGATTTTTCTTTTTTTTATTGATGAAACTCCGTACTGGATATTGAAACAAAAACTTTTGGGTGAGGAAGAAAGATCAACACCAACATCGTCACACCGATTTAGCGATGTGGTGTACACACTTACAAAAGAAAAGCGAGAAAGTACCGATTATAAACAGGGATAGAACTTTTATAGTTGTGTTTCACATCATCCTCATCAAACCATTAAGTACTCATAATAACTTGAGTGTCATATTAAGTTATAGTTTGGGCTCTAATCATTAAATATAATAATTAGTATAAAGAATTACGAGAAACGAATTAGTTCAGCTGTTAACATCAGTGGTCCGTCATCGCAAGTACCATAAACGATAAAAATGTTCCGTGCAGTAATCCAAGGTGAGGTTATAAGTATACTTGAAACGAATTTTTTTTGTCGGATAACTTACCCCGGAACATCTAACGCACAGTTACGACGGTCTGGTTGTTCGTTACTTGTAACCAGGTGCATAAAAACGGACGGATAGTTTCGTTACAATATAAGGGCCATTTTTTTGTTTTTTTTTTCAACGTATTATTTATGACGAACAGTACAGCAGAACATGATGGAGTTTGCCGATTGGCGAAAACAAAAGAAAACAAAAGAGGTGAAAGATAATAGTTGAAAGCCTGACAGGAAGAAGAACCCGGACAACGGAAAAATATAAAAATGTTATACGACGAGATTGCATTATTTTAATTAACGAAAAAAGGAAACTATATCATCTAAACCTATATGGTACGATCTTTAAGTTTAAAATTAACATTTGTTCAATGGGTTAAAGTTAGTGTAGAAACTTATAAAATTTAAATTTTTAAAAAAAGTATCTACTTATAGTTTTGAAAACAAACGCTTAATCGTTTTGAATTATCCATTTAATAATGTCTAAAATATCTTTAAAATCTTGACTAATTGTTTTTTATGTATAAATGGCGTAAGCTCTACCCAGATTTAGAAAACACTACTTTTTATTTAAATCATTGTGGTCCGACTTTTCAAATTTGGAAGTTCGAAGTTATAAGATTATATTCATATAACGGGTGAAAAAATTAACCAGCGACGAAGGCATAAAAAATGTATAATGAAATTTAATAATAAATGTGATAATAACTTTCTCGTAGTACCTTCACTCTACAATCGGTCACATGTCTTATAATATGTTTACTTTTTTCTTTCATTATATTCATAATTTTTTCTAATTGCTTTATTGTGTAATAGATCATATACGTTAAAACAAAATAAATATATAAAAAAAATATAGTAAATCCCGAGTTTCATCCAAATTCGTTCTTCAAATTTGTATGTTTTTTTATTTTTTCATCATTGTTGTTTTTAACTTCTAAAACAGTCGCATATCGCATATCGTCCGATGCATATGTTATATTTAAAATTTATAGTTGTATATTTTGCATATTTGACCATTTTTCATTTATAAGTGCATGTTTGACAATTATTTATATGAAGGAGTAAGTTTATAAATTTTATAAAAAAAATTATGGATTTATTTCTTCATATATCACTCGACTAGGTACTCAAGGTGTTTTATTGGTGCACTAACTGAATGCATTAAAATAATCAAAATGACAAAAAAACATATACATTCTGCAAAAATTGAAGGATCTGAACAAGCTAAGGCAATTTATGACCAAATTAAAAAAGTTATGGAGAAAAAGGTTGAATTTGATCAACTACAAATAACATCGAACATTTTAAATGGAAAAAATGAATCTATGGATGGATTATTTGTAGATATTAGTAGTAGTGACCTACCATTTTTTAAGTTTGCACCTTTAAGTTCCGTAGTCGTGTAACGTTCCTTTTCTAAATATAAAAATATTTTGACTGATAACAGGCAGTCATTTAAATTTCCCAACTTAACAAAATATCTTATAGTCCAATGTAATGCTCAA
>NW_020272576.1:4787-7301 GCF_003268045.1 Sipha flava
TTTTTTATGAACATGAAGTATTTCATCGTCAAATGTAATTTATACTATAAGTTATGAATAAAGTGCAAGGAACATTTTATTTGTCCTTCAAACACCTCAAACAAACAAAATTTGTTTCAGAAAATGTTTACAAATCTATACTGTTTCAGTTGAAATAAATTTAAATAATTTATAATATATATAATATATAATTCAACGGTTAATCTTAAAAATGAAGAGTTATTTACTTATACGATTTTATAGACGGAGAAAATTCAACAATCTATTTGTGTTTATATTAAAAAAAAATTTCTTTAATAGGATATTAATGTACCAAATAAATTATAATCATACAATTTAACTATATATATTGAGCTAACTACAATATTTTGTAATTTAAAATCTTGAGATGATTCATATTTAATATTTTCAGTATAATAGTAAAATTAGTTTTTAAAAAGTCAAATTTAGATAACGAAAATCAAGCATTCTAACAGAAGAAATAAATAAAATAAGCTTCTTCAAAAACTACGATCTATAAAATCGCATTAAATTATTGGCTCACTTTATAAATTAAATATCTCAAAGTTATTTTTTATTTGAATATTTTTAATATTTTATATTTTTATGTAATTTGAGCAATATTATTTCACATGAAATATTCAAAATCGTTAAAAAGTACTAACCACATCAAAAGTTTTAAAAAGCACATTCTTTCCAAATAAAACAATGGTGGTTTAGAATTTATGTTTGATTTGATTAAAAATATTCATCAATAATAAGTAATGTTGATGATCGGATTTATCGTTAGCCTTTTAGGAATACGATATCAAAACTATGTGCGTCGTTAATTAAGGTATAGATAGTAACGGTATCAATTTCAACCATAGATACCATTGCTTCCAAGTTCGAGCGAAATACTTTCCGTAAGTCATTAGAAAACATAATGATAAAATATTTTCGAGTACCTTTTGTATAATTGTGTTTAGAATATTGTTATTGAATCTTGTATTCTAAATATTTGTAATGTTACACTTAAATGCAATCAAAAAATATTAAATAATACATACAATAAATAGATCAAATTGCAAACGGATGACAACGATTTTTAGTTGAAAGACAGTTAATTTCAATGTTCCCATCAAAATATGCAGCATGCAAAAGATGTAATAAAGAAAAATGCTGAGAAAATAACATACTGAATGTGTAGAAAACGATAGTTGTATAATGATCATTACTCGAGTACAGTAATAATAAAATGTATTCGTGTCTATAAGTTATATTCTCGTTAATTGAATCATGGAATACTCGTATTTATTTATTACAATGAAAAAAGTTGAAGAGAAAATTTTAATTTACTTAAAACATTTTAAAGCATAGATTTTACTTTTTACATAGTGTTGAGCAATAATATTTTCCAATTACCGATCAACATACTTGTATCTTCTCCTATAAACTATATTACGAAATCAATTACTAGGTTTTTATTTGCTATACATTAAAATATTCATAAAACAGCTGTAATGCAATCTTATTGAGATTTGATTTTCAAAAAGTTAGTTTTTGAAACATGATAAGATATGAAAATACGAATTTATATTACGTTTTAAGTATTAAAATATTAAAATATTAAAATTTCAATCTATACTATGGCGAATATTATAAAATAATTTTATATAAACAGCTGAAAAGAAGAACCCTTTTAGAGTTACAGGCCCCGGGCCTCTAACCTTCTCTAACCCACTCTATCACTGACCCTGTGTATGATACCTCACTATTTTAATATGTATTTTACAGAATATTCAAATATTATACAGCAAAATCATTTTTTTACTCGATGATAGATCGTTGTTATTAAATATGAACAAATTAAATACCCCAACATAACAATAAATTATTGTTATAACAATATGTATGTTAAAAAAGAACACGTTGTTTTGCGTTGCAATCAGACTGTATATTAAAAAACAAAACGATCATGTCTGGAGTATAAATAAATTTCCGAAATAAATCATTTCGGTGAACAATTATCTTAGAACAGGGACGGATTGGCCTATCGGGAAATCGAAAATCTTCCCGATGGGCCGATCCTCATTTGGGCCGCTCTATATTATTATATAATCATCAAAAATAAGTTTTATTTTGTAGAATAAATAAAAATTATTAAAACAATAAATATATAATTAAAGATTATATTAAGATCAAACTTAAAGTTCAAGCTAGAACTGATTGATCATGTGACTTACCCACAACTATTATAGCTATAATTATAGTAAAGTAATTGTAGATTTTACTAATTTAGAAACTAAACAAATTTTGAAATTGATGCAAAACAAAGCATTTTTTTGGAGGGGGGGGGGGGTAAAATAGTATAATTTGCTGTTCGTGGGCTAGTTTATTTCATATTTCCTGGGCCGAAAATAATTGCCAATCCGCCCCTGTCATCGAACGATTAATCTAATTGTACAATTTTGTTACAAATATACAAGTTAGGAATTTTTGAAAAATTAAAATTTTTTAAAAATTTTTCCACAC
>NW_020272576.1:10301-12319 GCF_003268045.1 Sipha flava
AACGAACGTAGTTTTCAATTTTTATATTTTTATCGTTGGGATCTTATTTTACGAGGTAAAGTAATGTATTATAAATTATAATATTATAATGCTATAGTCAAATTTATTTTATTTATTAATAATAATAATTTGTTAATTACATGCTTAAATATTTTATAAAAAGTTGAAATAGTTTAGTACCTATATTATGTTACATTTTATAATAAGAAGTGTTCTAGCATAGGCAAAATATGTATTAAAACAATTTTTATTGGTTTTTGACAGTGTATTACAAATATTTAAATATGTCAATACGTCCATATAGTTTTGAGCCCACTGTGAACGATATTGATATGGCTGATATTCAGCCAGGTACAAATGAACCAGATATAGGAGTACAATTAGAAGGTCGTTCAAAAATGAATGTAAACGATTGGTGTATATGTAATAAATGTATTAGATTTACTACTGACCAAGAATGTATTTGTTGTTTTGAGTTGGAAAAATTACATAAGTTATTACCACACAGTAACAAAAAAACCCTGTATAACGGAGATAAGCTCTTTTTCGAAAATTATTTTAGACGAAGAAGTAAGTCATAGATTAGGTACCTACCTACATAATAGAAACACAATCAATTCAGTTTTTTTTAATTTAAATTACGATATTTTTATTACATTTATTAGATTCTTAATATTACACGTCAACAAATTATTGTTAAATCAAAAAATAAAAGCAAAAAAAAATCGTTATGTTCATCACAACCAACTAATAAGATGGGAGGTATATTTGTTATAAACAATTTACTTATTGGATAAACTCGTGGAATTCTATAGGAAAAGGTAGGAGACTATAAGTCCATTGATAATATAATGCAATATGAAACGTATAAATACAAATGTCTACATTTTTGGTTTTATGTAGGTAATCGTATTGTTATTCCATCCTGTGTTGTAAATAAAATACGAAAGAAATATCCGGAACAAGACGGTTGTTATGTTGGTTATAAATCATCTACACTGTAAACTAAATATATTAGTTATAATAAATTATCATACATATTATATAAGAAATTATTATCAATATATAAAATATATATATATTTCAATATTTGTAATATTAATGAGAACACTTCTTATAATTAAATTTTTAAAAATAAAAATATATATATATCTATTTTAATGTAAGCCTATTTTATAATATTTTATTTATGTCCTATAACCATATCAATTAATATTCAAATATATTTTATGTTTGGATAATAAATTTGGTAGGTACATATAAGGTACATATAAGTATTAGGCACTCGTACATTAAAATTTAAAATTAAAACAAAATGGTGTAATTTATTTTAGGGGTAAAATGGTTCTTTGTTCTGTATTTGGATGCAATTCAAATAACGATAAGAAAAGGGCAACTTGCAGTCAATCTGAAAATATAAATTTTTATAGTTTTCCAAAAAGAAATAAATCACCACTTAGATTTAAACAATGGTTAGTGTTTTGTAAACGTAAAGATTTTGTTCCGGGTAGTGGATCTAGAATATGTTCAAAACATTTTCAAGAACAAGATTTTACAGAATCGAGTAAACTAAAAAAACAACTACTGCAAAATGAAAAAATAAAATTATATTTAAATTCCGATTCTATTCCAACTATTTACAAAGTCGATGATCTTAGACCCAAAACATCTCGAAGTATAAGAATGTCCCGAAAAAGAAACGTAGAAGATATTATATCAAAACAAAATTCAACAAGCACATCGGTAAAACAATTTAAAATTGACAATTTCGTAGACAATTTTAATGAATCTGATTCCGATGAAGATAATTTACTAGATACCGATAATCCAAATTGTATTTACTTCAATGATAATCCGAATGATAAAGGTATACAGTGTAATTTAGGCAATGAAAACTACAAATTATATAAGCCTATGAATGACATATCTTTTGAAATAGAAAACCAAGAAGAAGAAGAAGAAGAAGAAGAAGAAGAAGAAGAAGAAGAAGAAGAAGAAGAAGAAGAAGAAGAAGAAGA
>NW_020272576.1:12329-20588 GCF_003268045.1 Sipha flava
GAAGAAGAAGAAGAAGAAGAAGAAGAAGAAGAAGAAGAAGAAGAAGAGTATGAAGAAGAAGAAATATATGAATGTAAACAGACACGGCAAAAACCATCATCAAACATTGAAGATAATTCTTGTTTTTTTGTATTTTGGGATTGTTTATTGCCACTTTTTAACCGTTGCCGTCAATGTAATTCTACAGTTGTAACCATCCAACATTATATCCAAGGGGCATTGCTATCTGTGATAACTATATGTGATAGAAACCATAAATTAATTTGGCGTTCACAAAATAAGATTAATAAACGGCCATTAGGAAATATATTAATTGGATCTGCTTTGACTTTATCCGGAATTCTATATACACAAATGGTAGCTTTTTGTGATTCATTAAAACTATCATTTTTTTCTCGTCCGGTATATGATAAAATAATTAAACGTTATACTGGACCAATCATCTGTAATATTTGGGAAGATCATAAGAAAAGTACAATTGATAGTATTAAAAATTCAGAAAATGATATTTGGTTAGCTGGAGATGGACAATATGACTCTCCAGGCTTTTGCGCCAAGTATTGTATCTATTCGATAATGGATTTACGCAGTGGAAAAATAGTAGACTTTAAACTTGTTCAAAAAGGTATGGTAAAAGGTGACCTGGAAAGAAAAGGTTGTGAACTATTACTTAATGATCTGACCAAAAATCAAAATTGCAATATTAAATTATTTCTTACTGATCGACATATAGGAATTCGTTTTTACATTAGAACACAACAACCTGAAATACAACATGAATTTGATGTGTGGCACCTATCTAAAAGTTTGATGAAAAAAATGAAAACATTAGAAAAAAAACATGAAAAAGCTTATTTATGGAAAAGTAGTATAAATAATCATCTCTGGTGGGCTTCGCAAAACTGCAAAGGTGACGGTCAATTATTAGTTGAAAAATTCACGTCTCTACTACATCATATAAAAAATGAACACGAATGGGAAGAAAATGGAGTAATAAAAACGTGCGATCATGATCCATTAACAAAGGAAGAAATAAATAATAAATTGTGGTTAAAATCCGATGACGAATCATATTATGCATTAAAAAAAGTTATAACTGCAAAAGATTTTATAAAAGATTTACCACATGCAAAACATTTTGTGCATACTGGCCGTTTGGAATCTTATCATAATGTAAGGTTAAAATATATGCCAAAACGGATACATCTGAAATATAGAGGTATGTACATAAGATCTATTTTGGCTATATTGGACCATAATTACAATACAAATAAACAACTAGTAGGTGATAAAATGGTATACTCAAAACCGTTAGGAAAATATACAATAAAAAATGTATATGAGCGTACTGATACTAATTGGCGAAAACAAATTATGCATGAAGTACTTGATTTAGCTAAAAAAAAACAAACGAATAGCATTATAACAATTCCAGAAGAAATAGAAATTCCCAAGTCTATAGCTCCAATACCAAGACCAAATATTGAAGAAATACGTTCTAAAAGATATTCAAGATTTTCAATTTAATTTTATAATTCTGTTCAAAATGTTTAAATTGTAATTTTTATTTTTTAGTATAATACATATTTATTCATAAATATATATATATATATATATATATGTAATATTTAAATATATATTTATGTGAAATATCGAAAAAATATTATTTCATTAGCTATTCTAATATTATATTAACTTATAGGAAATAAACATTAATTATGTACATTTAAATTTAATACGACCAAACGTACACCAAATTGTATTAAAACCCACATTCTTATGACTATTGTCTTAATTTGTAATTTTTGTTAAATATAACAAAAAATATAAATAAATAACCTAGGCCGTGTCGGCGATTTTTGTATAAAAGTATAGGCCGCCGCCGCGCCGTGTGATCTTATGACGTCACGCGCCTATCTCTCTTGGGCTCTAGCGCCTCGACAAATCGACATACACAAATTTTAATACCACCGTTGGTTATATTAATTAATTACCTATTAATTGAATCAAAGTCATTTTTTTTTGTTTCATGGTCCTTTAATGTTACATCAGGTTGAAAACATGATTGAGAAGCCAAATGTCTCAGAAAAGACTGACAGGTTTGGCTTTGATGAATATACATAGAAACATAACTATTGACACATCATAAGTAATAGAAAGATTTTCAAAGACCAAAAGAAAATTGGATTTTGTTATCTAAATATTATTTTATTATTATATATTTAATATAACTATTATTATATTATGTGGTTATTATAATATACTTTTTTATTTATATGTACCTATGTCCTATGTCAAGTTATTTTATTTGGTATATTGTTGATGTTGTTTATAATAATTAATGTTATGGGTTATGAAAGTGAGTAGAAATCAATTATTGAAGTTTAAGCAAGCGAAACAATCGAAAAATTTTGATCTGCCAATTTATTTATAATCTGTACACTGTCGTTTATGTACAAATTTTTTTATAAGAATTTATGATTTGAGTTCAAATTTCGCCCCCCCCCCCTGGAAGAAGAACTGAATACGCCCCTGCAAAACCCACTTACACGAAACGTTTCAACCTCACCATGATATACTCATACCTCAACAAGTAAATATGGTTAATAATTTTTAAACCTGACACCATCTCATAGCCCCTCAGTAAGATACTTTACCCCAAATGAAGTTAAACATACAATCCTAAAGTATTCGAAAAAAAAATCACCCGGCTTCGACCTAATTACCACAGAAGTAACTAGATGTCTTCTAAAAAAAGCCATAGTTCTTATAACATATATATTCAATGCTTCTTTCAGACTTTTATACTTTCCAATTTTATGGGAATTTCTAATATCATTCTCTTCGCTAAACCAGACAAACCACTTGATACTCCAACCTTATTTAGACCAATAAGTCTCTTGACCTTTTTATCAAAAATTTTAGAAAAACTTATCCTAAAACGCATATTTCCGTATGTTATGGATAATAGCATATTCCCAAATACTCAGTTCGGGTTCCGTAACTCACACAGCACGATTCACCAAGTACATCGTGTTGTCGATGCTGTTTCTGTGTCCTTGGAAAAAAACTATACTGCTCTTGTATTTTTTTAGATGTTTCATAAGCGTTTGACAGAGTTTGGCACGAAGGCTTGCAATTCAAACTTAAACAATTTTTCTCTTCTTCCTTATTCAGCTTACTCAAGTCATACCTAACCGATAAATACTTCCAAGTGCAATATAACTCATCCACATCTGGAATCGAAAAAATCAAAGCTGGTGTCTCACAAGGTGGCATACTATCTCCCTGTCTCTTTAACATCTATGTAGCTGACCAACCTATCACGCAACAAACCATTGTAGCCGACTATGCTGACGATTAAGTCATTATATCTATTAATAATGATCCTATAACTGCTTCATAAAATCTACAAATTAATCTAAATTACTTATCTGAATGGTACGACAAATGGAGAGTTAAAATAAACTAAAATAAATCTGTACATATAACATTCACATTAAAACAAGGTATATGTCCAAACATTACCCTTAAAAATGTACAAATTCCTACATCTGATACAGTCAAATACTTGGGATTAATCCTGGATAAAAGACTGACATGGAATAAACACCTTCGAACAAAAAGAATAACATTAAATAACCGTATGCGTATGCTCAGACCTCTTTTAATCAGAAATAAATTCATCACTCTGAACACCAAATTATTAATATATAAATCTTTACTCAAGCCAATCTGGACGTATGGCCTTCAACTATGGGGCGCGGCCAAAAAATTCAACACCGATAGAATTCAAACGATCCAAAATATATCTATCTAATGCTCTACCCTACATCTCAAATTTAACACTTCATAATGATCTTCATATGAGAACAATAGT
The DNA here is from genome assembly GCF_003268045.1 of Sipha flava. NCBI lineage: Eukaryota > Metazoa > Arthropoda > Insecta > Hemiptera > Aphididae > Sipha > Sipha flava. The sequence goes on from NW_020272576.1 coordinate 16,210, forward strand.
AGAAGAGGCTCGTATCTTTTACACGCGCTTCCACAAACGATTCCAAACTCATCCTAACCCTCTTATAAAAGATCTCTCTATTCGTACACTCCCAGGAAATCCTAACCGTAGATTAAAAAGAAAGTAGTGCCGCGATTTATTACAAAACTTTAATATTTAATGTCAATCAATAAAAAAAAAAAAAAAAATTAAATTGAAAATAAAAATAAAATAAATAATTATTGTAATAAAAAATTCACATAATCAAGAATCACTAATGGGTGGCTGCTTAATCATACCTTTTTATGTTATATTCTTCTCTCATCAAATAAACTTATTGTGCAATATTGTATAGATTGTTTGTTAAATAAAATTAAAAAAAAAAAAAAAACCTTTTAAAACCTGATGATTCAGTACCAACTCATGACTATTTCAAATAACCAGGAAAATAGTTTCTTACGTTGTTAACGTATCGTTATTGGATTGTTTGTTCGGATCTAAAATCTAGACTGATTTCAATCTCAAAAATTTCTCATGGTCTATCAAGGACTTTTTTAAACATTTTTCGTTCCCAATCCACACGTGTTTCTATCACGCTCCATATCATTCAACATTTCCCCCCTAAATCTACATCCCATTCCCAAAATATTTCCGACGTTTTATTATTGTAACGGTTTGCTATTGAATACGAATTTTGAGTTTGACGCATAGGAATCTGGTTTCCGAACGTCACCGTCGAAACACCGCGATTTGTTCTCTTCTAGTGCACGCGGTGATTTGTAGTGCAAACTCGTCGTAACCGTAATACACTCGGGTAACCTTTTTATCGTTAACGAAGGGAGAACTTAATAATAGTAATATTACTATATTATCCCTCGTAAGATTTACGCGTGTGCGAGGGAGTGGTCGTACGGCTGTACAACAACGTTTTACGTTTAATGTGTGAGTGTGTTGGATTGTAACTTCGCAGACGACAAGAAAATGTATTCGAAATTATATTATTATTACGTTGAATATAATAAAGCGTTTTAAAGTGATAACCGACATTAGCCGCCGGTAACCCGTTTTATTATACGACACACACGTACACACCGATCTAAAGCGGAAAATTTACTAGTTCATATAATATTATATATTTATATATAACTCGGATAGCACTCGTATAAGGTAGATCTAATGAATTTGTCCATAATTACAGTTCTTGCGTGTACAATGTAGTAGCTCCTGTGCTGCTTTATTTCTCATCGTTTAATTTTGTACGCACCGATCTCCTTTTATTCTTCTCGGCACACCGCCCGCCGGCAATATTAGTTATCACGTGCATTCACGGTAATTATACGTATTGTACATACACAAATAGCAACGAAATGTATACGTCCTGTGGTATTTATGCTATATTTTACGTTGTGTAAACACACACTGATTAGTTCACCGAAAAATACCTTTGATCCTGCAAGCTCGATATAAAGGTCAATGAGAATCGAATGATAATATCTTAATTTTAGTTTACGAGCAAAACGAGGAGTATATTGAATTTATCATGATGTGTTTTTTCATTATTATTTTATCAACTCTCTTTAGAAATATAAACTGAGAATCGCTCTTTTCTAGAGCAATTAGACATTTATTTCAAATTAAAAAGCCATTACAGCTTTAATATATTAAGGCTCTAAATTCTTATCTTGTGAAATTTCCAGGAAACAAAACGCCTTTCTTTCCACACTTTGCATTTAGATCAATACACAATCCAAAATCCGTACCTGTGTTATAGTTAGATACCATAATAACTATGAACAGGATGAACTGAATAAGATTAATTTGTTTTTTTTAATCGAATAAGATATTTGTTTACGCAGCACACCTCGATTCAGATGATTCGTTTTATTTTAAGTTAATTTCCTCCATCCTCCCCAATCCCAATGAAAAAGGTCTAATTAATTCAATCTCGCTGATTAAAGATCTCGCGTTTGTCTCCCGCCAGCGACAATGCACGTGTAATCAATTCGGTATAAACTTAATTATAATTTCAAAAACCGAAGTAAAACAGTCGTCACAATATCACTGTATTTATACACATGGCATACACAAAGCGTAGTATGCGTGTAACAATAGTGCGATTTAATCGCGTATTATTATAGCCTATATAATCGTGCCATGCGGTGTTACTGTGGTTATAATCCCTGTGGTATAAGATTAGGTTATACCCGAATCGTCGTCACTCGACATTCTGGTATATATGAATTATACTCAAGTACGGTGATCGCCAAAGTGACCGTAAATCATTGAAATTGAATAAACACGATTCTTATCGAAATCCTAGTGCGTTAATTAAAAATATAATATTTTAATTAATATTATAAATATTATATTACTATATTGTTATTGTTGAATTAATATTATCATCTCAGTTTGGTCAACAATATTGATTGGAAAATGACACTTGTTTGAAACGTTTGATGTGCTATTTGTGTCCACTGCGTTATAAAATGAATCGCATTTTGGGGACAAAAATTTATTTTACCGCAAAGTATTTACAAGAAAATAAACCATTACGGTGAATCCAACATATTTCTCCTCGCTATGCAAGGAGTCTATAAAAACGTCAAACAACTGGAACTGAATAATCGATTCCGTTGAGTTTTTTTTTTCATAAACATTTATTTTTTTATTTTTTATTTATTTGTTTTTTTTACGCCTGCAGCGTGAAGAAAATGATCCACAAATCTGTGTCCTTGCAACGCTACACGAACCAATGTAAGTTAAATTTATGGCACATAAGAAATGTGCAATTTATGAAAATCGAGTTTCCCGTTTCTTTCGCGTTAGTAAAAGAATAAATACAGAATAAACCGTTTGTTATTTTCGATCGTCTTGTTTAGATAGCTGACATTCCCAGCCTAATTCTCGTAACGTCCATTTTTCACCTTATTCTAGGTCATTTTCGCACATTGCCTCCGTTTTCCTCCAGCCGTTTATGTCGACAATCAACTCTTGGACTCGAGCTCGCGTTCGACCCAGCCGGTGATCGGTCACGAACGAGCACGATAATTATTATTCCATTACGGCGCGAGATCAAACCGATGCGATCTGCAGACGATTTCACCAACGGTCGAGTGAATAGTATAAGCTCGTCCGTGTAGTATTAACGTGATATGTTGTTCCTACGTGTCGTCCGGAAAGGAATTATCAAAAGAAATAGATAAATAGAAATGTTGTCGTATTACATGAAGCTATGATTACTACTCGACCGTTTCATGCAAGACGTATTTTACGGAGTTCTGGTTTCATCCATTACGCTTACTTTTATTATTATTGTTTTTTCTCGGACACATGGCAATAAAATCGTTTCTCTTCCCACGTTGATTTTGCGCGTTCGTATTTAATATTATCATTATTATTATTATTATTGCGTCATTTGTATCCGAATCGCTGTCTACATGGTAATTATTGTATATCTGTCATGTATTTACGTATAAAACAATATTTTTATGAAATTCGTTTCATACCTTTTCTTTATCAACATCATGTGTATGTGTATGGGAGCACGCAAAATAGGCATTGCATATGGGTCATCGGTATTCTTTGTCTGAGCTTTACTTTTTAGTCGAAATGCAATTTTTTCACTCAAAATACTGAGTCAAAAAATAGACTGTCAGATAGGTGTTATAACGATTAAAAACGATCACTGAAATTACAATTGTCATATAATTTATTTTCTCCAAATTTTACATAATTTGATTTATTTTTAAATGCATTTTGCAGTTCTTACTTCAAATGGAGTACAAATAAAACAATTGTTAAATCATTGGCCGTAATTTAGAAAATCAAAGATTACAGTGGAATGTACACATAAAATAATATTTAAAGTATATGATTCAACAGGCTGCACAAGCTGGATGTCAACGTCTATAATCTTATATAAAAATATGGCTTTTGTAGACATATAATATGCTAATACGCTTAAATACCTGGTAAATAGTTGTTTTTCTGGTTCCCATATCTTAAAGGAATTTCGATTCAGAAGGAATATAATAGATTCATATATAAATAAATAATTTATGTATAGAAATAAATTAATAACTAAATAAATTCTTATATTAGTTCTTATTTATTAGTTTTTAATTTTAATTTAATTTTGTATTATTTAAGGATTAGAATAGGTCCGGTACATGTTATTACATCAAGTCTCGAAATATAGGCGTGCGTAGGTTTCCTGTTTCCGGTGTGGCTTTTATTTTTTTTCACCCACCCCTTTATAAAACTCCACCTTAAAAAAAAAATAGGTATACAAAACATAAGTTAAAATTTATTAGAAAAACTTATATACAACCTGATTATCAATGAACGCCAGTCCCGGGAATTTTTATTTTTTTATAATTTGATAAAATTGATAAAAAAAA
>NW_020272577.1:0-90922 GCF_003268045.1 Sipha flava
TGGCAGGGTGTGGGGGAGGAGCAGTCCATATCATAATATGTCTATGCCGGTCGCACACGGAGGCTTATCGCCGCTGACGGCAACGGCCGCAGGTACGCAACGCACCGCTATGCATCGCACGAAAATGATAACATAAATAATAAGTGTTCGCAACGTGAACAGTAATAGATATTGCATATCAGCAATAATATATTTATTATTGACAAATCTGTCATTTAACTCTTTGCGGCATGGTGGGACACCAAAAAAATAAGCATTTCTTCACGGTGGTACGAAAAATAACCCACCTTTTCTTTTATTTTTATTTTTTTCCCGATCAAATATTTCTTCCATTGATAACTTGACATTAATATTGTTGCACATTCTTATGGCCTTGATATAAAAATAAACAAATTATGGGTAATTTGTGCGAGTTTATTACGAATTTCTTCTGTCCTTATTTTTGTCCACGTGATCAGTTCACTATAATTATTTCTATTTTGTATTACTCAGTATTTGGTCAACCGATTTGTTCATTTTTTTTTTTTCGTTCGACGTAAATATTAGTGAACATTATTATGATATCAAAATAAATTAATTCGTATTTCTGGGACCTGTGTAATATTGATAAATGTGACCGTCCAATAAATAACCCACCGTGCGGTACTGACAACAGTCATTTCTTGTTAGTATAGTAGTTATAGTGAATATCATTCGTGTAGTACACTCGCGTGTCTTATATTATTTCTTCGTTGTTTTTAATTACTTACTAACTTTTTAACTATACTATGTTATTTAATTATTAAGCAATCAACATGAAAATAAACGACCGTGAAATATGTGATGTATTGTTTGAAAGTATACCTTCAGATGACGATAACCTTACTTCAATCGATGATACAGATGAAGACGAAGACTATACTCCTAAAATTAAAAACGCAAATTTTATAGTTGAAGAATAATCAAGTGATTCGTTGAATTGTGAGGTAGGAAGTAATGTAGAAATTTTAAATCTAAATGATAATATTACGTACATATTGCCAAATCCTGTAAAACCGTCTTCAAGTATTCGGAAAACTCGAAACTTTCGCTGAGAAATTTCATCAGAATTAGTAAGAAAAAAAATGTTAGAAAAACGTCGAAAGATGAAACAAACTTCAGAATCACCTCTAATTCAACTCAAAAAAAATAAGTCGTTTGTTCCAAAAAATATTAGACTCGATCAATCTGCACACCAGCCAATAAGAACTGAATGGATATGCTCAGTGTCTAACATATCTTTATGTTTAAATACAAACAAAAACTGTTTTACTGATTACCATAAATAATTAGTGTAAGTTGTATAATTTTTTTTTAATTTTCACAAAAGTAATTAATTTAATTTTTAATTGTTTGTAAGATTTTTTTTTGTTGTACGAAATTAAAATTTGTTACTTCTTTATTTAATAATACTATTCTTAGTTATAACCCACATAACTTATATAAGAAATAAAATGGTTTATAATAACATTTATAACTTGCTGTAATTATAAATAAAAAAAAATTTGAAATTCTAAATTCAATTCTATACATACTCATAAAATAACCTCTCAAAGTACACGGTGGGATACATGTGATTCCACCTATAGTTAACACATCATTCAATTTATATATATATATTTTTACTTTATAATAATTGTATGTAATGGATTTAAAAGAAATTACATTAAAAGCTATGACAGTTAAAGTAAAATTTAATAGGTTGTGCAACAACCGGGTAGAAAAATCTGAAAAACACGTGCCGCAAAGAGTTAAACTAGTTTGCAATTGGTCAAGAATGCATTGAAATACAGTGGAATCCGCTTATTGTGGGCAAACAGGTCTGGTACCAATACAAATGTATATTAACAATGTTAAATCTAACCGCGTAATATGGGCACTCGGTTCGGTTTATGTGGGCAATTTTATTTTATCATAGCGTTAGAATATACACATATGTATTTAATAACGACTAATTTAATCGAATTTTGTCATATCTATGAGATTGTGTTTATCGAAAATAATAAAAATCATTATGCCATTTAAATCTATAATATAAAGCGATAGATGGCACGCGTCAATAACCGCGTTTCAGTTTTAACGTGAATTTCAACGTGACTTTACGTATAACAAACTTTAACTTATTAAACTGAAAATGGTCATAACTCATAATAATCATCATAAATTAATATAATACATTTTTGTTATAATATGTTAATAGTGAACAATTAAATAACTTACTTAAATACTATTGGTTAAAAAATAATGAATAACAATCACAATGAATTATTTCAAAAATTCCATTGACTTTTGTCCACAGATTGTAAAAAAAGTAGTTTTGATACCCTGGAACCAGTTAATCGGTTTCTTGTCTTGCTAATAGTTTCTCCAGCCTTACTAAAAAGGCGTTCAGATGGTACGTACTGATGTTCCAGGAACCACTAAATACTTCATCGCTAGTTTATATAATTTTGGAAAAATTGTTTTTGTATTTTCCCATTCGATCAATGGGTCAAGATCCAATTTTAAAATTTTATAGTGTAAGTAAGAATTTAATTCTCCTCTAGGAGTATTATTACAAGCTCTATCATTTCGCTTTTTTTCTAATGATTTGTGATGGCCCCATAAATCACAATGTTTGTCTGTGTTGCTACAATCTGGTTCTGCAGTTGACAATGTTTCATTTTCTACAATATCATTATCATTGTTCATCATTTGAACTATGCTTTCTTGGGCCTTAGAATTTGCAAGTGGATTTTTAAAATGTATATCCTTAAATCGAGGATCCAACATTGTGCAAATTGGTAATATGGATGTTTGCTCATAAGCTCTACATCTATAGTCAAGTTCTTCGATTAGTTTTAATTTCAAACGTATTGCGACAGCTACATTCGGGATTTTCTTCTCCAATTCATTTCTAGTACCTAATATTAATGGGATTACTTTACTTGACATAACCGTTTTGTCTGTGGAAAGTTCTTTAGTAAGTACTTCAAATGGTCTCAGCAATAAACAAATCTCATGTAGACATCTTATATCATGGCCAGATATCATTTCTGGTATATCTTTACCATTAAGAGTGAGAAGCATTTGTGATATGTTGTTGGTTAGTTTTAAAAATCTTTCAATCATGTAATACATACTATTCCATCGTGTTCTGATGTCTAAAATGAGTTTTAAATACTGCCCTCTTTCTTACCTAAAAATTAATGCATAGTAATTAGGTGTCATTATAACAATTGCAAATATAGTTTATTTAGGTACTTACCTTCAATATTTTGATACTTTCTCAATAAGTCACTAACTTTTGAGCTTCTCTTTACAAATTTGACTATTCTCTAACTTTGGATACCAAGACTGGAACACCACCAGATTTAACTTTGGTTTCTTTGTCAATTTCTTGTGTTTTCTCAATTCCTTTTACAACTACTAGATACATTGTGTGAGCAACACAAGGTACATGTTTATCGGCTGTGTACTGGTCTATAATAGCTTTTTTTATATTAGCACCACTATCAGTAACAACCGCAACAACATTGGTTTTTTTCAATCCCCAGTCAGCCAATGTGTTAACCAAAATCCTTCCTATGTACTCTGCAGTATGACTTTGGTTTAGTTCCTATAAATTAACTTAATTAGATTAGCATTTACTTATTAACAAATAAGGTTTTTAATTTCAATAATTCTTATATATTGTATATAATTCACCTGACCTGTTTATATAAGTAATTTAAAAGTATTCTTATTTCTTTACAACAACAATTCATAAAATAAAGTAGTTTTAACAAAGTATTATACGAACTTGATTCAAGTTTGGTGTCATGGATTAGATGCAAAGTTATCCCAAGGAAGCTCTTCACTTGCATCATTTCCGTCCATGCATCTGTCGTAACAGCTACATGTTGAACTTTAGACAGAGATTCTTTGAATTTACAAGAAATGACATCATAAATGTCATCTACTCTTCTTCTAAATGTGTTTCTACTAGGAATTTTATATAATGGACATGCTGTTTGCATCAGATATTTAAAACCATCACTTTCTACAGTTTTAAATGGTACATTATCTTTAAAAATGTAGTATGTAATGGCATTAGTAATTTTTTCCGCTTTGGTACCATCTATAAAATATTATTAAAAAAAAAAAAAAACATTGCATTAAATTAAATCAAAGCTAGGTATATTAATGTCAACGAATAGTGAATAATTTATTATGCTCTCAATAATATATCAATATTTAAACAAAAATTATGTTCACTTACTTTCTGTAGATTTAATATTCATTATCATGTTAGGTAATGTTTGCTGTACTTTTAAATGACTGGGAAATGTGTCACTAGGTTCCTTAAAAAAAATAATAATTTATTGTCCAAAATATAATATGTACCTATGTTTACACTAGTAGGTGCATAAAATACATTTTATGCATTGGTATAGTGCAAATACTTACAGAAATAATAGCTACAGTTTGAGGCTCATCGGGATCAGTTTCAAATGTCTCTGTATTTGGTAGTGTCGGCAACAAAATGGTTTGCAATTTTCTTTTACCCAAAACCACTTTGTCAGAAGGATCTTTTAAATGTGTCAAATAATGTGTTCTAAGATTTCCAATACCTCCATTTGGTGTTTTATAAACTTTATTACACGTTTTACATTTGTAATTATATGAATCGATTTTTATGAAAAAAACTAACAACTGATTTTTAGTAATATTAACAGCCATTTTAATTATTTAAGTAATTAGATTAGACGAGACGACGAAAAAACTTTTGTAGAAACCGAAATGCTAGTAGCCATGCGCGAGCGAGAAGTACTCTCTCCTGGGCCGGAGTATAAGTGTATAACAATATATTATTGTTGTTCAAGTTCTAAAATTAACAATGGTCATTACTATTTTTTTTGGTTTTTCCGTTCATTCACTATCGTTAATTCCATAGACTTAATAATATTATTATATGTATATATTTTTATGTCTATGGTTAATCCACATTCCACACACATATTATTTAAATTCTGGGGGAACAACGTGTGCTTTATGTGTATACAAAATATAAATATAATTTTTTGAATAAAAATACGGAAAAATGTAATCGATATCCAGAATAAAAATATCGATGTAACCGATATATCGTATTAAATATATCGATATAAAATATCGATATTTTGAACCTGAAATATCTTTATTTCGATATTGTCGATAATATTTGGACATCCCTAGTTGTGACGAATGGCGAAGACAACGTAAGATGCGTCTGACTGCCTCAAATTTTGGAAAGGTTGCAAAATTTAGAGCTACTATCTCTCGGGCTAACACTATCAAGTATATATTGTATGAACTATTTCGAGGCAATGCTGCCACAAGGTTATTTATTTTTAATTTTTATTAAATGTACTAGGTTAAGTATTATATATAATTAAATTTTAATTTACTCCTAAATAATTACTAATTTATATATTTTTTATTTAGGAATGGAATACAAAATGAGCCGATAGCAAAGAATTGTTAAGAAATTAAACTAGGCGTAAATATTCATATATATATTGCCTTGTGGTTTTTTTATAAATAAAAATTTAACATTTTTGGCAGCTAGCCCTGACGGTTCAATTGATGACGAAAGAATTGTTGAGATTAAATGACCAACATCCTTAAAATATATGACACCCGAGGAAGCTTTTGAAAATAAAAAATTAAATTGCATATATTTAAAAAATGGCAATTTGAAATTGAAAAACAGTCATGATTATTATTTTCAAGTGCAAAGACAATTGGAAATATCAGAAAGACAGTACTGTTACTTTGTTGTGTGGACACCCAAAGGTAATGGTTTTGATTAATTATTTTGTTAATTATTGATTATAAGTATTATATTTTATCTATATTTAATCAATTCTTATTTTAGTATAGGGATTGTAATTGATAAGATCCACAAGGATAATAATTTCTGGAGAAAAATCGAGCCACAGTTACAGAAATTTTATATGGATTATTTACTTCCGGGACTTATTGATTCTCGGTTTGATCGAGGACTTCCAATAAGAATTGGGCTACCAATAAACATTTAACCAGGTGCGTACTGGCGTTATTTTTAGTAATTTTATTGTTTGGATTTGTGTAAAAATGATTACTAATTATAATATATAATATAATATATAACTACCCAGTTTGCCAGTTATTATTTTCGTTAATATTGGTTACTAAATTCGTTATTATAGGTAAGTGGTACAGTATTACTCATTACTGCGTGATTTCATACAAAAATAATAAAATTATGATTAAAAACGGCGGTGGGGGTAAATAGGTGAAAAGTAAGTATTCTCATACCTACCAAAAATACAAAAAAAGTCATTCAAATCGGTCGAGCCGTAATCTGAAATTATTATTTGTGTTCGAGTACTCGGAATTTGTAGTCGTTATCGCTGGACCCCGCCAGACGCCGCTACACCATCACTAACACTAATGATCATTTACTACATACACACGATGATAAAATAAATAGGTATGTCAGCAAAATGCGTAAATTGGTTTGCAGCGCGCATTCCCATTACTTTTAATACTTTCTATGTACTCGTAGTTCTCAGCATTTAATTGGTTGTTGATAAAATTGATAACAAGTATTATGATTTATTACTTAGATACTATGAATTATATATAAATTCTAAGACCGTGCTTAGACGTATCATGAGATATAATTATATATATATATATATATATATTATAAAGATCCTATATTTGACTATGATTTATTATTTCGAATTTTTTTTTATAGGTTACAGCATGCGTGGATAAAGTAAAATTTAAATTACAATTAGTAAATTTATTTTTATCATGAGTAACAGTGTTATTTTAATTATTATTAATTCAATTTAATAATTAATTTGAATTTTGATTACTGTAATAAATCTATTATTTTATATTATTTATAACAATAATATAATACAAATAGATAATAGGTATTTCAAATTGTGTTTTTTTTTATATTTGCATTAATATCCTACTATTTTTTTCCTATTCTTTCTTACCTAAAACAGTCGAGCTTGAATATTTTTTTTTAAACTTATGTTCCAAAAATACCTGTTTGCGAATTTGAAATTGTTTGAGTGGCAGTAGGAAAAACAAAAACCACCAACTTTACATAGATTTCCGAAAAATATTCATTTTAGACATTTGTGGCAGCTTCAAGCTCAAACAGGATTTAATCCTAAACCAATGAATTTTGATACAGGTATCATTATTTTAAATATAGCTGTAGTTTGCTCACTCCAGAAAGATGCAATTCCTCTGAAGTAAAAATTATAATATAAAATATTTCTTAAGAATATTTTTTTTTTTATTTTTTTTTTTTGAATTTAAATAAAAGATTAATTGTACACATATAAATACAATACAATATATCTTAAATTTATACCTACCTTCTTTAAGCATTGCTTGTGATGAAAGTAGGGAGTTAATATTACTTATATATTATACAGGTTGCTTATGATAACAGGATAAACATGTTTAGTAGTTATATACAATTTATACAAGTTATACAAAAATTAATATAAAAATTATACAAGAAATTAAATTTAGATTAGAACAAAATATAATAGTTGATATGAAGCAAAGATGTTATATAATATTTTATTTATAATATAATGATATACATTTTATTCAATGTTTAACATAGACCAATTTTTTATAATATTTTTTGCATATTTTGGTTTATTGATTATTATTTTTTTTAAATCTAAATCTAAAGAGTTATAAAATTTTGGACCAAGATAATCCACAAATTTTTGACCAAAAGAAGTAATTGTATAATTAATTTTTGCATCATATGCCCTGTTTTCCCTAGTTTGAATAGATTTATCTATATTATACCAATTTTCCATATTTTTAACTACCCACATAATTGCAAATTTCTTATACAGTGAATTAATAGGCAAAACTTTGAAATCTTTATAATTTTGAGACGTAGATCCTTCTAAACTGTATTTATTTAAACATATCCTAATAATTTTATTTTGATGCAGTTGTAGTGGTTTAATAGCTTTTTGGGTAAGACCTCCCCATACTAGAATGCCATATTGGAAAACTGCTTGGTATAATGATAAATATATATTACTTATAATGTTAATAGGAAAAATGTCTTTAAGTTTACAGAATTTATATACTGATATTCTTAAACGCTTAACTATGTTATCAATATGTACATTCCACCTTAAATTTTCATCATAGGTAATTCCCAGGTATCGTGTGAAAGGTACTTTTGAAATTGTTTTACAAATATTATCATTACATTGCTCCTTATTTTTACAATAATGGACAGTGATTTTATCGAAAGGTACATTTTCTTTGTTTATAGTAAAAGTCATAAAAATTGTTTTTTTTTATATTTAATAATAGTTTCTTTGAGCTTAAATGATTTACAACTTTTGTCAATTCATTTTCAGATTTTAGGTGTACTGAATTCCAATTGGGACCAGAAAAAAGCAAACATGTATCGTCTGCATATGTAATTATTTTCCCATCAATTTTTAGATTACATATACTATTTATGTATAGTATAAAAAAGATGGGACCAAGTACACTGCCTTGAGGTACTCCACAGATTATTTCCCTTTCCTCACTTAAAACATCATTTATCATAACAATTTGATTTCTTTTAGATAAATAACTTGTAAACCATTTTATACTACTCGTTTTTATACCAAAACTAGGTAGAATTCTAATTAATTCTTTATGGTTTACCATGTCGAACGCTTTAGCAAGATCTAGAAAAATTGCCAAAGTTTTATTTCCCTTATCTAGTGCATTATAAATAAAGCTAGTGGCACTATAAAGAGCCTCTTCGGTACCTATGCCAGGTCTGAAACCAAACTGATTTTTTGATAATAACTTGTTTGTTTCTAAGTAGTTAATTAAGCGGTTTTTTATAATTTTTTCTAATATTTTTGAAAAATGACATAACATAGAGATTGGTCTAAAATTATTAACTTTTTGTTTATCTCCATTCTTATATAATGGAATTACTATTGCAGTTTTAAATTTATCGGGGAATATGCAATTGCGTATACTTAAGTTACATATGTATGTTAGTGGCCTCAAAATACTTTTAGCTATATATTTTAAAAGTTTGATCGATATTTTATCAAAACCAGCTGAGGTATCGACTTTAAGTCTATCTATTATTTGAGAAATATCCGATTCATTGATTTGTTCTTTAAATGCAGTATCAAAAGAATAATTTTGTAGTTCAGTAATATCTTCAGTATTAATATGATTATTAAAATTGTTAGTTTTTTGATTTCCCACCTGAATAAAAAAGTCATTAAAGAATTGTGTCACTTTATACGATTCATCTAAAGTATTTATAACCTTGTTATTGATAATTATAGTTTTTATTTCGTTTGAATTTTTGATTTCAGTGTCGGTAACTTCTTTAATTAATTTCCAAGTTAATTTGGGATTAGACGCTACCGCGGAAAATTTATTTTGATAGAAGTTAATTTTTGCTCGTCGTAAAATGGTAGTAAAATTATTTTTATACTTGATGTAGTAAGACACCAACGATTTGTTATTTGGATGCATTTTCACTTTTAAGGATAACTTTTGTTTTTTTCGAGCTGAGCATAGGAGACCTGATGTCATCCAGTCTTTTAATCGTTTATATTTAGAACTTACAATATTTTTTGAAGTAGCCGTATCTATTTTAGAAGTTAATATATTATAGAATCTATCACAGCTTACATTAACATTTTGACTATTGTATACGCCTGTCCAGAGTTCAGATTTTAAACTAGTATCAACTTTATTAAAATCTATATAGTTAATTGTATTGCATTTTGAATTATTTATTGTTTCAGATACGGGTATTGATAAAATCATTGAAAAATGGTCACTAAAATTAGTTTGAATGACACCGGCATTAAAGTTTTTTATTTTTTTGTTATCTTTGATAAAAATATGATCTATGCAAGAATGATTAAAACCAGTCGGAGTTCTGGTATATATATTAATAAAAGATTTATGATTAAACATTTATAATATATCTAAGTATTCATTATCAGACTTGTCTATACCAATTATGTTTATATTTATATCACCTAGAATCACTGTAAACCCACTTAGATTTTTTTCTGTTGATAAAATATCATTTAAAATGGTCAAAAATTTGTGAATATCATTTGACGGAGACCTATATATACAATATAAACTAATTGGAGTCTTATTGGCCTTAATAAGTAATTTAACAATATTAACCTCATCAAAGTTATATTCAAAAAGTTCATACTTAAAGCTATTTTTTATTAAGATTATAATTCCATCGTTTTGATTTCTCTTCTTTTTCGAGAAAAACATATTGTAACCGGATACATTTATATTACAATTTTTAACATCATGCCAAGTCTCAGTTAACACAATAACATCTATATTATTTTTATGATTATTATTTTCTAGGAACATAAGTAGTTCATCTAAATTCGCACTTACACTCCTAATATTACAACATAAAATATTAATACACAACTTATTTTTTATATTATAAGTATAAACAAATTCAGTAACAGAGTCAAAGTATTTTGTTTTATAATTTAGAAATTTATCTAATATATTAATAACATGCATAATAAATTATAGAAATATTAACTGGATATTTATCGTATAATATAAATATAATATGTATATATAGTTTCCTATATTAAACAATGTTATTTAGAGTATACTCGTCCTCTATAACTATAATTTTATTTTTTTCGTCTTTTCTCATAAATATTTTGCAGTCTCTAAACCAGACATATTTATAGTTATATTTCTTAGCATACATTCTTGTCTTATAGAATAAATTACTATTTGTCTGAGTTAATACGTTATTCAAATAAATACCTTCATTACTCCATTCTGTATGGATATCCTTTGCTTTTAATTTCTTATTTCTTGCCAGGTCCATCAGTGTTTTTTTACTATTGTTCGAGTATAAGACAGCTACGATTTTCCCAGGTTTATTTTGGATTTTTGAACGGGTACGATACGCATATTCCACAGATGTAATTTCACCCAAGGTCTTTGAAATTGTTTCTACTATTTTTCCACAGTCTTCATTTGTTTTTTCAGGAACTCCAATGATTTCAATATGGTTTCCAATTAGTTTCTGCTCTATGGTATTTATTTTTTTTATTAACTACAGTTAATTCATTTTTCAGTTTAATATTCTGTTCTTTTAATACTTTATTTTCTTCGCTGATAGCATTAACGGATTTTACAATGTCTCGCAATTGTGTAGAAAAATCATCAAATTGTTTACTCATGAAATCTACTGAATTTTTTAAGTCAAATAAAATTTTATTTGAATCTTTTTCCAGTATGATTTCTTTTTCATTATTTGTATCAGAAATTGATATATTTGTATTATCTTTGCAGTTCGAACAACACCATTTACCTTTGTTTATAACACTCAATTTCCTAAAATTAGATTCACGGAAACCAGCGCATGTGAAATGCAAAAATTTTTTGCACTTTACACACTTTATATCTTCATTATTATATATGTCGTCGTTGCAGACGGTACACAACATAATGACTTACTTCAATTAACTAAAATATCACTACTGTTATAAGATAAGCGAGAATGCAACAATCAGACGTCCGTCCACAGAGAACGCTGATAATCAAAAATGATTGTAAGGTCTCGTCTAATTTTTTTGAAATATTAGATTCTTTTATAGAAAACTTTTTTCTAATGAAAAATTTCTAATTCGTCCAGTTTTGCACTATCCATATTTTTTGAGCTAGACGGAGTCGGCATAATGTCTAGACAGATTAAACACTTTCTTTCTTTAGAATAAGTTGACAAATTGACACTGTTATTATGAAAAATTTGGTTACAAATATTACAAACAATCGAAGGTTCGATACGCTATTATTGGTAATGTACACAATGCAAAACTAACCATTACATTATAAGCGATAAACACACCCGATAAGCACAACCTACTCGAATGACGGTTAGTACTGTACTGATATAATATAATTTATTAAATCATTTAATTTATTTTTATTAGTAATAATGGTTTGGATTATTATGATATACCCTACAAAAGAACTTTTACACCTCATCTATCACCAATAAAGACTACTGCAGGACTTTTCTCTGTGTATGAATATATACATTCATTTTTAATAACAACTCAAATTTTGGTAACCAATCTCATTAAACTTTTTTCATGTTGTCTAGTTTTGATGATATAGTAGAGTATCGTCCTAAGTTGTGTCGTGTCAGGTTGTTTGACTCAAGCACTATTGATAATGACTTTGGAGTTAAATTGTTAGATAGCGATAACAAAGATGAATTAATAATGAGGTATTACTTTGTGTGACAATGGTCACAATTCTTCTGATGCCTTTTGTGTTAATCACTTTTTCATTATTTTAACAACTGCATGCTGAAAATTATTGTATCTAATTCATACATATGGTCAGGCAAGTATACAGGGAATGTTTGGGGGCTCAAACCCCCCTGGAAAGTTAATGGTTTTAAGGTTTTAATGAACCACCTATAATTTTTTTTTGTTTACATGCCTCCATAAGGTTAGTACAAAAATATTTTTTTTTGTCTTAATTAACACAGGATATACCACTAGTGTATAATATAATTATTTATTAATTTACAAAGGCTGCAAAAAAAAAAAAAAAAAGATCAAATACACAGTTTTTTTTATTAAGAACATGAAAATTAGGTAACATTTAAATACACCAATTTAAATTTAAAAAATAGTGACACCTCCAATGAGATGGATCTTAGTTATAAAACAAATAATATAAGTGTGATATATTTAATATGGAAAAATGTCAAGTAAGATATATCAAATTGCTGAACACTGATTTAATAAACATTCAACTATAAAAATGTATTTAAAATATTTTACATATTTTTAAATCAAAAATATTTTTATTTTTAAATGTAAGTATTATCTAATTGTTTAAATAAATGCTAAGTATGACATGCATGTAACCTAACCTAACCTAACCTAACCTAACTAACTGCGGCAGCCAGTTAGTTGAGCAGCCACTCCACGACCGACCGCCTGATCGATGTCAAGTCCGTCAGTCGATCAACAGTCAATCAATACATATCGTACATTTTTTTACATTTAAAATCGTATTTTAGATCGAAATGGACATAGAAGAGGATATCACTATTTACCATTTGTCTCGTAAGAAGCGCAGAACAAAAAAAAGATATTGGATTCATCCTATATTTATGGAACGGCACTCAAAGGGGTTGTTTCAAAATTATTTTAAAGATCTTCGAAATTATAAGGAACGTTTTTTTTTAGTTATACTAGAATGTCAGTGCAATCGTTTGATGAACTTTTAGAAAATGTAAAGAATTCACTATTGGATAATGACACTCGTATGCGAAAGTGTATATGTCCCGAAGAAAAATTAATAATTACTTTGAGGTGAGTATACAAAACAACAATTTTTTCTTAATATATTATACATTTTATTATTAATTAAATAGGTCAAGTATTTCAGAATTATCAGACATAGTTGTTACATTTGAGTCAGTAGGTGATAATCCCTCATGATATACTATTGTAGTATTCTGGTTGTTTGAAATAGGCGTGGCAAATACGCAACGATTTTGTCCACTGCTAGATGCTCCTGGTCCATAATTTGGTTGTGCTGAATATCCGGTGGTATTGTCTACTTCTGAAAGCACCTGGTCCATAGTTAGGTAGTACTGAGTGTTCATGGTGATTTTGGCCAATATTGCTCGATGCCTCTGGTCCATATCTGTGAATGTATGGCACACTATTAGAATAACTTTGATCATTAATTTCCACTCTAAGGGTTTGTGCTCTTTTTATTACCTCCATTAACTCCATTTTTGTAGAAAGCCTACTATCTTCCGGAATTTTTCTAAAATCATCCAGAAGTGAAAGCATAAAAAGTCTATCTGAATCACATTCTTGTTTCCTTTCACGATTTTCCCTTAATTAGATACTTTGCTTTAGTACTTCAATCAAACTATCATCATCACTTTTCTTTTTCTTTTTGAAAACTGGCGAACGAATTTGAACGTTACCGCCTTCATCATTACTAATAACTTCCGTTTCATCAATGCTAGCTTGAGTTTGATTATTTTGCACTGTTTCTTTAAGGAACTGTAGCTGTGGGAAATAAACGTAAGAGCTTTTACGCGAAGCTGCTGCTCCACTTTTAGCTCTTGATCTGCGTTTTAATTCTCTGCTAAAACTTGTTCTTATATTTTTCCACTTTTGTTGTAGTGATTTACCTGAAAATAATAATTTGTTTTAGATATCTAGCCACAGGATGCTCTATGAGAGATTTAAATCATAATTTTCGGATTGGATACACCACTGTCCGAGATATTATACATAAAACATGCTTAGCAATTTGGGAGAACATGAGGCACACAGCGTTTCCAGAATTAAATGAAGAAAAATGGCTTGAAATAGCCAAGGGTTTTAATGAAAATGCAGATTACCCCAATTGTATTGGCGCCATTGATGGCAAACATATAAGAGTGATAAAACCAAGTGCTTCAGGGTCACTTTACTATAATTATAAAAATTATTTCTCTATCGTTTTACTTGCTGGATGTGATGCAGATTATAAGTTCATTTATATAGATGTTGGCGCATATGGAAAGTGTAGTGATTCATCGATTTTTAAACATTCAGTTTTGCATAAAAAAATCGTTAATAACAATTTACGAATACCGGAGAAAACTCCCATATCAAACAACGGAATACCGATGCCATATGTTATTGTTGGAGACGAGGCGTTTGGTTTATCTGACAATTTGATGCGTCCTTATGGAGGAAAAAATTTAACAAATAACAAAAGGATTTTTAACTACCGACTGTCTCGGGCAAGGTGTTACATAGAATGCTCCTTTGGCATTTTGGCAAACAAATGGAGAAATTTTCACCGTCCAATGGATGTTCGAAAAGAATTGGCAATCATCATAATAAAAACATGCTGTGTGTTACATAATTACGTGCGACAAAAAGATGGGTATAGATTTCAAGACACATTGGAAGTCCCTTCAGAACTAGCAACACCCCCAGGTCCTTCAAGCAGAGCAAGTAGATCATCAGCGTCTTATAGAGATTTATTTGCTGATTATTTTGTAAATACAAATCCGCTAGAATGGCAAGATAGGGTAGCATTGGGATAGTAATTACTAATTATTATGAATACATATTTTTTTAAAGTTAAAATTTTCCTAAAAATTATATTATGTTGATAGTATAGTATATTTTATATTATATTTTAATTTATTAAAATAAAAATACTTACCGAATTCATTTTTTTCTTTTTCTGTTAAACTATTGACACGGTCGTGTCACACGAATATCGTGATCTCACCCGTTACACCCCTTTGCCTTGGTGTCACCATTCGTTCGATTATCAATCGGGACGCCCGATAGATAATCGAACCAGTTTTCGGAGTCGGCGATGAGCCCCGAAGCGTTCGCGGACGGTGTGACGACCGTCGAGAACTACGGCGGCGCTTGTCTGCTTTCTGCCGTCTTCGTGGCCTTTTATATATTTTGCGTATTGGTTTTATTTTGTCTTTTTGACACCTTTATTTTTCTTATATTGGTGCAGACAAGTTTCGGCTGCTGTGGGGCAGTTGGGCACTCCCAACGCACACCCGACCGTAATTCACCAGTAGGTTTAATAGACTTAAATAATCGTCTCGCGGAAATTGAACGCGATATACGGGAAACAGCTACGACACCGCGGCGGTCGACCGCCGCACAGCCACGGCCGTCGGTGACGTTCGCCGACTCCCATATACGCTTGCATTCGACTATTTCATCTCCGATACGCGAAAGGACATCATGTGCACACACATATTTTTTATTTTATTTTAATATTTTATATTTTCAGTCATCACCAGGTAGCCGTACCGTCCGGTAACTTACTCATCGCCTATACGCTCTTTATCTATAAGTATTATTAAAATTACACAAATAACCGTTACCTCACATTTTACATCATTTTTTTTTCCATTTTTCTTTTTTCTTTCTTTTTTTAATATGTCTTCGGAGTGTTCTAAATGCCATGAGCATTTAACTCACCTAGAAGACGTACTTCTATGCAGTATATGCAACGGTCAGATTCACTTTTATTGCAATGGAATCTCCGAATCAAATTTTAAAAAAATGTCGAAAACCAACAAATCACGCTTTACATGTATGAACTACCAAACTAACAGAAACGCCAAAACCACTACAGAACCGACCAATAAATTAGAAGATAAGATAGAAGAATTAATTAATTCAATAAGTTTTATGAGTCAACAGTTTCATGATTTTGAGAGCAAGCTCCAAACAATGTTCAAAGATATAAAATTAATTAAAATAGAAAATGAGCAAATCAAGACAGAAAATATCAAACTATCCAAAGAAATAAGTGAAATTAAGCTAAAAATTGATATTCTTGAACAACAAAATCTTGAAACCAGTGTTGAGATAATAGGAATACCTAAAACTGAAAACGAAAACTGCATAAATATAGTAAAAGAAATAGGAAAAAAACTGAATATTGACATTCCTGTCGTAGAAGCTAAAAGAATAACCGCAGAAAAGTCTAAACTTAATATAATTATTGCGAAACTAGAAACAAAAGAATTAAAAAATCAATTAATCCGCAATTCGAAAAATACTAAACTAAACGCCAATATGCTAGTCAAAAACTGGCCAACCGAAAACAAAATATTCATCAACGAACATCTCACAAGAGATAAAAGAATACTCTTCGCTAAGACTAGATCAACCGCCAAAGAGAAGAATTACAAATTTACATGGATATCCAACGCAGAAATTCTAACTAGAAAAGACGAGAACGCAAGAATCATCCGTATTAGAATCAACAGTGATTTAGAAAATATGTAAGTTTTATAATCTATATCTCAACTTTTTTCAATTTTACTAAATTTTTTTTTTTTTCTTCAAATGAGTCAATTTAAAACTATAAATAATATAACTAAAAAAGAAACTGTACCTTTATTAACTATCGAGGAAACGAACTCAATTCTCCTTTCACATAAAAGTCTAAATATTTTACATATTAATATTAGAATTATCAATAAACAAATATCTGAACTTGAATGTCTCAATTCTTCCCTAAATAACGACAATCACGTAATAATAACAACCGAATCATGGCTAAACGATAACTTCAATGATAATTTTCTTCCATTCAAAAATTACCAGATAGAATCCACAAATAACAATATTCGTAGAAGCGATGGAATAATAATCCTCATTAAAAACGAAATAAACCAAATAAGTACGGAAATTAATATAACAAATGCTAATTGTATTCTTACTCTAGTAACATATGATAAAGTAAATTATGGAATTATATCTATATACAGATCTCCTAGCGGCAATATAATTAAATTTTTCGAAGACCTAGATATTGTAATTAACAATGTTATAAATTCTCACAAAAACACAACATTTATTTTAATTGGAGACTTTAATATAGACATATTAGACACCACTAACTCAACAGCCAATTATTTAGACTTACTTAACTCATTAAACTTTATTCAACTTATCAATCGACCCACCAGACCACAGTCCAATACCTGCATTGATCACATTTTTGTTAGAGATAATCTTAAACACTATAATATACAATCGGCAGTTATAGACTCTCTCATTACAGACCATTACCCAATAATCTTAATATTAAATAACAAAATAGAACTAGGTAAAAAAAATATAAAACAAACTTCTTATAGGTTCGTTGACTATAACAAACTTACATCTCTGTCTGATAAAACTAATTGGAATGAAATTAAATTATCTCAAACAACAGAAGATAAAATAGCACTACTCACGACAATAATCCAAAATAATCTAAAAAAGTGTACTTATATACGACACAATACAAAACAAATCAAAAATTGGATCACGCCTGGTATCATACAATCTATAAATAAAAGAGACAAACTACATACCCTAACCAGACGTCAACCGTTCAATACAGACCTAATTATTAAATACAAAAAATATAGAAATAAACTTACTGACATAATTAAAAAACAAAAACTGAATTATTATAGGGAAAAAATTTCAAAAAACAGCAAAAACATAAAAAAATTATGGTCTACAGTGAATGATATAACAACTAATACACAATATAAAACACGCAGCTATAATATAAGCATCAACAATACAATACACGACTCTAACATTGACTCCATCATGATTGCAAACACATTTAATTCATATTTTATCTCAATGGGGAATTCAATCAATAATAATCTAACTCAAAAAAATGGTGTTTCTGATAATATAAATAATCCTACTCAATCTTTATATCTTAGAAAAACCACGAAAAATGAAATTATTTCCGTAATTATGAATATGAAAGGAGACTCAGCCCTTGGTAAGGATGGTATTTCAATAAATGTCATTAAACACATAAAAGAATTCATATCGGATACCCTAGCTCATATATTTAATACAATTTTATCAGAAGGCAGTATACCGAATTCATTTAAAATAGCAGTATCTATCTCCCGTACATAAAAGTGGAGATAAAACTGACATTAACAATTATAGACCAATCAGTCTCCTAAATGTTTTCTCTAAAATATTCGAAAGAATCATAAAAAAAAGACTTTTAACGTACCTTGAAGAGAATTTAATCCTACCAATTTCGCAATATGGTTTTAGAGAAAATTTAGGTACAGAAGACGCGCTAGCACAACTCTCTAAAGATATATACACTAATCTAGAACAAAAAAATAAAACACTAGGGATATTCATGGATTTGAGTAAAGCATTCGATAGCATCTCCCACGTGAAGTTGTTAAGTATATTTCAATCAATAGGTATAAACAATAAATCTTATAAACTTTTTGAATCCTACCTTCAAAATAGAAAACAACAAGTACAAATTGGTGATACCCTAAGTAACGAACTAACAATCACCAATGGAGTTCCCCAAGGCACAGTGCTATCTCCTATATTATATATAATATATGTAGCTGAATTAGGTAATCTTAATATACACGGCAAACTATTTTCATATGCTGATGACACGGCTCTTATCATTTCAGAAACTAATTGGGAAAAAGCCTACCAATATGCCGAGTCTGACATGTGTATTATAAATGAATGGTTCTTTAAACACAATTTAAGGCTTAATCCCAATAAAACTAAATTCATAACCTTTACCCAAGATAAAAGAACGCAACCGATAATTAGCGAAATTAAAATACATAAACTATGTTGTATAGCTAAAAATAAAAATGATTCGTGTATATTAATTAAAAAAATAGATAATATTAAATATCTAGGCGTTGTATTTGACCAATATATGAAATGGGACATTCAAATAAAAAATTTAATAATAAAAATGCGCAAACTCAATCATTTCTATATTAATGCCAAAAAAGTATTAGATAAATCAATGCTACGTATGGTTTATTTCGCAATGACCCAATCTATTTTACAATATGGCATTACTGCCTGGGGTGGACTAGGTATCGTTGCTTACAACAAACTACAAACAGCACAAAAGAGCATAAAAATAATTCTTAATAAACCTATAACTTATCCTTCCAATGAGCTCTTTAAGGAAATGAATGTTTTCAATATAAAACAATTATTCTACCGAAATGCCTTATATTTTACTTACAAACTAAATTTGATAAACTTTAAACATACCTCACACACTACACGCCGAAACAATAATAAGTTAATCATCCCCACATTAAAAACTTTAAAATCTAGTAGATACTTTGCAAAAGTAGGTTTAGAACTTCTGAATAATAATATTCCATCCAACATTTTAAATTGTAATTCATATACAAAATACAAACATTTAATTAAAATATGGTTATCAAATTTGCAAGAATAATTAGTGACTAATCTTATATTTTTTTCTATACGCATATAGCATAATGATACCTTTATTTATGTCATAACTGTAGCTTTAAGCAAAAGTAATCGTCAACTATTAATATTGTTTTTTTTTTTTGCACTATTTTATTCATAATATTTATCTTATATTCATTATTCTATATTCACTATTTTCTTTATTATTATAATTTATTTTCTCTCTGTTTATCTTCCTTTTATTACCATTCTAAGTTTTGAGTTATATACAATAATTAATAAATAAATTGATTAGACTCCAATTTCACCAATACGAGGTTTTTCCTCAGTGGTGAATTGGGCCAACTACCTGTAACACAATCTATATTTTTATCTATATTTTTATTTTTATTCTAGTAATTATGTATTAATTTTAAGACATTTTTACTGTTTAAATTTAAACCATGTTTTAAACTGTTTGTGGCCAAATAAATTATTATTATTATTATTATTATATAATGACGGACCGAATGTTAACGTGAATGTTTGTTTAGATCATAGGGACGACCCGAATTATTTGAATACTGAGCGCGCGAGTAGTACACGCGCGGGGCCAGCGCCCCAGTATAATAATAGACGTTCCCCTCAACAATGCGAATTACAAAATTCGCACAATGTTAACACGGTGT
Source organism: Sipha flava (assembly GCF_003268045.1). Classification (NCBI taxonomy): domain Eukaryota; kingdom Metazoa; phylum Arthropoda; class Insecta; order Hemiptera; family Aphididae; genus Sipha; species Sipha flava. The sequence continues at coordinate 20,546 of NW_020272577.1, forward strand.
TTTCGAATAGCCAAACCCACCACCCAGATCGGACAATGCGGCAAACGGACACTTTCGCGACCACGCAAAATCCGTGTTTTTCGTTTAATTTTAAACTAACGCCGCACAGTGGGACAAATCAAACTTTTAGGCGGTCAAAAATAGTAAATTTCAGTGTCGTAATCAGTGACTATAAACTACTAAAGTTGTTGCCACTTATCTCTCGATACCAAGTATATCGCAACATTCGATAATCATTAACTAATGAGCTGATAAATGTAGCTGTAGTTCATAAAAATTTGTGAATTTCATGCATTCACACCGTGAGCGTGTGTATTATAGATTTTAGTTTTTCGTTAATAAATATTATACAAGTTGTTTTGGAGTTTTGTATATCTAAAATGGATCAACATATAGCACCGAGTAAGTGTATTGATTAGTATTTATACCATAAATTAAAATTTACAAATATGAATATTTATCGTCCAATTAAAGAAATTGTACTTTTTTTATAAAATAATTGAGTAGAAAAATTATTTAGGGGCTCTTAGAGGTAGCAATTGTTATTTGTTTCGTACATAATCATATTTTCTTTATAATACTACATTGAAAAGTTGCTCAAAGTTGCCCCTTTTTGAATTACGATTTAAATTACAATTATTTTTAATTATTTCTTATAGATAAATCTGAAATTGTAAAAAAAGTTAAAAACCGTTGTTTAATTGAAGAATTAAGAAAATCTGGATTTGCTTTACATACAAGTTCTTGTGAGGTCCGAAATACCTTGACCATGTATTTGCATAATAAGCTTGGTGATGAGTGGAATTCTTATGAGGACTTTGAAAAATGCATTAAAGGGAAAATTGAAGGATTTTGTAGTACAGTTAATAAAAAATGGAAAGAATCTAATAGGTGTATGTCAAAATTTTTAATTAAAAATGAAAATTGGCTACAATTAGATTTTAACATTCCATTTATAGCAATAAATGAAATAGACTACCAACCATCAACAAGTCGAGGTAGGCCACGTAAATCTTTTTTTGATTTAAGTGACCGTTCAAAACGTAGGCAAACTGAATATTTAAGGAAGACGACAACAAGTGAGGTATTGATTTGTGCTACGAAAAATACTTTGTACTCTGAAGGGAAACGAGCAGCTGCTGATATGTTAAGCCAAATAACTGAATACTCTCCTCGTAGAGCAATCAAAATTAAAAATATGTATAAAAATAGTTCTAAAACTGTTATGTCATATACCGAAGATGAAGCTCTAGCTTTTATAGTTGACACACGCATGACGAAAAACGCTTATCATATAACTAGACTCGGGGCCAAACAACGTGGAGCTAATATTTATCCTTCATATCATCGTATTCGTTTGGCAAAAGAAAGATGTTACCCCGAAGGTATAGAAATTCGCGAGGAAAAAGCTTCTGTTCCACTTCAATGTTTGTTAGATCATACACTAACTAGATTATTTAAAACTTTTGAATTTGATAGTAATATGAATCTTGATGAAGTGTATACAGACCTTAATTTGTTATGTAAGTGGGGTTGTAATGGAAGTTCTGGTCATAGTGAGTACCATCAAACATTCAACGATCAAAATATAACAGATGCAAGTGTTTTTTTATTTTCTTTGGTCCCATTGCGACTTACGGGAATTACAAAAATTTCAAAAAACAATACAATTTTATGGAAAAATCCAACACCTTCATCTACGCGTTATTGCAGACCAATAAAATTAATGTATAATAAAGAGACTGTAGAAACCACAAAAAATGAGGTGCAAAAAGTGGAGAAAGAAATTGCAGAACTAAAGCCCTTAAAATTAAATATAAATAATAATGTAGTGTCTATTCGTTATACAATGGTTATGACGATGATTGATGGCAAAGTAATTAACACTTTAACAGGATCTTCAAGCCAAGTTTGTTTTATTTGTAAATGCAACCCTACAAATATGAACAATTTAGACCATATGCAAAAATTTCAAATCAATGAAGATAATCTTAAGTACGGTTTATCCACATTGCATGCCTGGATCAAATTTTTAGAGTGTATTTTACATATTGCATATAAATTAGAATCAGCCTCTACAACAAAAAGAAAAACTGTTGAACAAAAAATTTTAATTTCAGAAAAAAAGAAAGATATTCAATCTCGTCTTTGGGAAGAATTGGGCTTAAAAGTTGATAGAGTGGTTCAGGGTAAGGGTACATCAAATACGGGGAATGTTGCTCGAAGATTTTTTAAGAACCCAGAAAAAGTGTCAGAGATTACAGGAGTTGATATTTGCCTAATCCATAGATTTTCAATAATATTATCAGTAATTTCTAGTGGTCATGAAATTAATTATGAAAAATTTGATGAATATTCCAAAGAAACAGCTAAACTTTATGTTAAGTTATATAATTGGTACCATATGCCTCCAAGCGTCCATAAAATTTTGATGCATGGCTCTTTAGCGATAAAATATGCCCTTGTTCCCATTGGAGAGTTATCTGATGAAGCGCAAGAGTCACGGAACAAAGACTATATACGATTCCGAGAACACCATTCAAGAAAATCGTCACGTATTAACACAAACACTGATTTATTTAACTTTCTTTTGATAACATCTGACCCGATAATAACAGGATTAAGACCTCCGAGGAAAGTGTCATCAACTAAACTGCCTCCAGACGCAATTCATTTATTGAATATTGAAAACTCCGAAGAAAAAGAGTCGAATGAAGAAGAAGCTGAAAGTAGTAGTGATTAGACTTAATATTTTTAATTTGTTAGTTTATTATGCTATTAAATTGTTTTTTTTAGATTTGTTTTGTATTTTTAAATTAATTCTAATTATATTAAATAGTAAATAAGTAAAAACAAAACAAAATATAATTTTATATTTTTGACCGCCTAAAAGTTTAATTTGTCCCACTGTGCGCCGCCGCAGTTTGCCGGAAAAAAATACGAGGACCCGAAAAATTTTATTGAAAATTGTGAATCGGTATTCCGTAATTCTAGTATTCCGCAATCCGAATGGGTACGATTGATACAGGACCAGTTAAGCGACACCGCTGCTACGTGGGACGAATTTTTAATTGAATTCGCGGACCGTTGGGACAGCCCGGCTATTCGGTCGCAGTTGATGGCGGAGGTAATGTCCGTGCGCCAGCGACCAGAGCAATCCCTAACAGATTTTTGTATTTACAAATATAATTTGTCTAGGCGTATTAGGCTACAACTTCCGGAGACGGACATCGTCGAAATCGTGGGTAGTCTTGCTCGTGATGAGTTTGCCTCACTTGTTCGACTCGCGAACCCGCGTACGTTCCGTGATCTCCGATGTGTGGCAAAACAATTGGACGGACCACGGCGGGTGGTTACCGCCGCGAAGAAATCGCCAACAGCAGGTAGACCTTTGGGAGGACCCAAGGACACCCAACCACCTATAAAGGGGTTGGTGTGTTATGAGTGCGGGGGGCCACAGTATGCAAACGTTTGCGAAAATCGCGTCAAGAAATTGAACTCTAGCGATGCGATTAGGGAGAAGAAATCGGGAAACGACCGACGGGCCGACAAAAAGTCCGAAAAGTTGACCCGAAAATAATTTCCGGCCACCCAAACCTCCCCAAAAATGTTTTTCAATTAGGTTCCAAAATTCCGACTAAGTCTGATCAAGATAATTCATCGGTAGGAACGAGCAATATTTCATGTCGAAAATCACGCCGAACTTCTATCCCAAACTCACCGACATTGGTAGTGACTGACCAAGGAACATATACACCATGTAGGGAGAGGGAGGGCAAAGGGAGGGAATTTTCAACAGAAATTTGCAAATTTGAAAACATTTCTAATGTGGATCAAGACATTGTGCCTGTAAACATTTTTCCGTCGGAGGAACACCATATTGTACCAGATAGTCATTTCACTGACGTAGAGGTCGATACTGGGGCCGACATAGGGGTTAAAAAATTTTCCGATTACACCTCCACCACCGTCACATCACTTGGAGAGGGTTATCCGGGGGTGGATGTATATTGTCCCGAACAGTTCGGTGAACAATTGCCAACCCGGTTACCAACCTCCAGTCTATTCGGTTCCGATAGTTTAAAATTCGCGCCGTCGAAATCTATGAATACGAATTTAGATACGAAAATTTCTTTAAATCCGAGTACAACTACCGTTCCATCGGGACATTGTATGGGTGTCATACCAACACCTGCGGTCGAGTTAGAATTTTCGAGTGGTTTCGTGACTGCGTTACTGGACTCCCAGGCAGTAAAGTCTTACGTGAAGCCCTGGGTTGTAGATAAATATGGCACATACTGTTCAAAAACCATTGCGGTGGTAAGGTTAGCGGACGGTCGCACAAAGAATACGAGCGGTGAAGCTTCGTTTGAGACTAAAATTTCGAATTTAGAATTCACTTTTAGAGCGGCCGTACTAAACGATTTGTTCAGTGATGTTTTGTTAGGCCATGACTTTCTAGTCCAAAATCAAGTATCGTTAGATTATACGACTTACACGATTTATATGGGCTCCAGACAACGCGCTTCGGTGTGCTGGAAAAAAGGAAACCCCCCACCGACCCAACTTCCCGACTTTTCCGAAGTACAGTTTACGGGTGAACCCGAGTACGTACAGAAAATAAAAACAATACTGACCAAGTATGCAAATGTTTTTAGTGGAAGCATAGGCAGGACAAAATTAATTGAACATGACATTCAATTTAATAATCCTACGCCTGTGGCACTGCGACCCTACCCTTATCCACCTGAAAAACAACAGTATGTTAATGATATGGTGCGGGAAATGGAGGAGCAGGGGTTGGTAGAACCGAGCATTTCACCATGGTCGTCACCAGTGGTACTTGCGAAAAAGAAAGATGGATCGTTTCGACTGTGTGTAGATTACAGACGACTGAACGACGCGACTATCTCGGACGCGCAACCAATGGGGAATCTCCACGAAATGGTTCGCGGTATGAAAGGTGCACGGGTATTCACTACGTTAGACCTTAAATCCGGATATTGGCAACTATCTTTAAAACCTGAAGCCCGAAAATATACAGCTTTCCGAACTCAAAGGAGACTATTTCAATTTAGAGTACTTCCGTTTGGTTTGAAAAATTCCCCGGCAACTTTCGTGCGCTTAATGGGTGAGGTATTAAAAGGGATGATAGGTGTCTTTGTGGAGGTGTATTTGGACGACATCGTTATTTATTCATACGATCTCAAGGAACACCTGATCCACATTGACAAAGTAGTCGAGAGATTACATAGGAGTGGTTTAACTTGTCACCCCAAAAAGTGTCATTTTGGTCAGACCCAAATTTCGTTTCTAGGGCATATCGTCGACGCCGATGGCATCGACAAACAACCTGAGAAGTTGGAGGCAATTTTAAACCATCCTGTACCCAAAAATATACGTACGTTACGAAAATTTTTGGGCGTGTGCAACTGGTATAGTCAGTTTGTACACAATTACGCCGACATAATTAGTCCCTTGACTAGTTTATTAAAAAAGGGTGTCAGATGGCGTTGGTCTAAAGTCGAACAGAATTCCCTTTGATGATATCAGGAAGAAGTTGTACGACTCCCCAAAATTAACCCCTCCCCGATTTTTCGAAACCATTCTGTTTACAAACAAATGCATCCGAAGTAGGGGTTGGCGCAATTTTATTTCAACAGGAGGATACCCTAGAAAGCAAAATAATTGCATACGCCAGTAAAAAGTTAAGCGAAATGCAACGCAAATATGCGGCGGTGGAGCGTGAGTGCTTAGGGCTAATTTGGGCGATTGATAAATTTAGACCTTTTCTGGAATCTCGTACCTTCGAACTGTATACCGATAACTCGGCGCTGACGTGGCTTCATCGAGCGAAAGATAAAAACAGTAAGCTTACTCGGTGGGCGCTACAGTTAGGGACATTAGATTTCGTTATTCGACATGTTCCTGGGATACAAAATGAGGGCCCCGATATGTAATCTCGATTTCCGACGGATGGTCCGACTTTGAACGAAGACGCGTTAGAGGAAAATTTGGTTGGTTTTCCAATGAGTAACAAGGTAATCGGAAATAGAGAACCAGAACAAATTTATCATATTTATCCGAACTCACGTGGCGAGAGCCCCATTTCCCTTCAGACATTAATAGATTCGATTAAATTCGACTAGTGAATCTGATCTAATTAAACTATCAGGCGATGCAGCTAGGAATGGGTGATTTAAATCTATTATCAATCCTGATGATACAATTTTTTTATTGCTTTTGTTTTCCAGTTGTTCAATGGCAATCATTTCATGCTTTATCCCGTACCGAGTAGCTGCATTACCTTTAAATGTTCCAAATAATATTTGGTTATTATTAACACGTGAAATAGATTCTTGTAATATGCATATGTTTCTGAATAATGATGTGTTAGTCTATACAATCAAAAATAATTTTAAAATATAAAATATATTATTTATAAATTAAATAATATAAGTACGACAATACCAACTGCTTTTTACGTTCTAAATGCCACTCATTACATTGATGTTGTCTTTTTGTTCTATCTTCCAACGTCCATATTTCATTTTCTGTTAGTTTTAACTTATTTAAAAACGTGGTTTCTAATTGGCAGTACTCAGTGTTTGTTAAATTCAACAATGGGTAATGATCATTCATTACATTCCCATATTCTTCATCGGATCCGGCAGACATATTTTTTGGTTGATCTATTTATAAGAGTACTAAAAAGACGGCGATGTCTTATTCTGACAATTTGATAATTCATACTTCTTTATGTACCGCTTTGTAAATTGAGCAGGACTTTTAGTAGTAACATGCTAACTAAATATTGATAGTCGGTTAACTCCAGAGTTATATGCAATTACTGCAGCATTACATCTCAACTCATATGAACCTTTCAGGGAAAAATTAACTCGCTTACCACCCACGAATTTAGCTAAGAGTTGTATGATTCAACTGCATTATTATTATAATTATACATTAAACTTTCAATATGATAAATTAATACATTTCTAACTCTAAAAATGTCATCCCAAAGTCCCAGTCTTTTTAAATTAGGTACGTGATTTTGTTCATCTATAAGAAAAAAAAATTATGAGAGCGAGTTTTGGTATTAATATTAATATTTTACTATATCGTCTTTAAAAAATTATATCAAGATAAGATCGTAAATAATAATTATAGCATATTGTATAATTTAAAATACGTTTATATATCATATTTGTATACTGAATATCGAGTTTTAAATAAATCTATCCCATAATTTTTCTCAACAAAAACAAAAATTTTAAAACTAATTCATAATATAGATATACAATATATTACAATATATTTATATACAATATAAATAATATTATATATTATATATTATTTACAGTTATAAGGTAATATTTTGTTTTCTAGTTTTAAAATTTAATCAATTAAAAAAAAATAATTGGTTTCGAAAAACTCAACTATTTGTAAAACAAATTGTAATTATTATTTTAAAATTACGAAAACAAATGATTGTCAATATAATACATTATGAAATCATAACTTTAATTTTACCTTTTTTTTTTGATCTTGGCAAAAATACTTTGAACATTTGTCATGATCTTCAAAAACATGATTTGGTCCATTTTCAATCGTGCCAATTTTTCTTCATAACAAATAATTCCCGTTTCGTTTTTTCTGAACTTCAGTAACAGCATACAGTAACCTATGTAAGTCTCAGTAAATTATTTTGTAATCATTTCCTAAAATATCCTGGTACTGAATCACCGTTAGAATTTTTCCTTTTATGTCTCTTAACTTATTAATATAATTTCCTAATATATAGTTAGTATATTCAACCATTTTAATTATTACATCCGATCCATACGGATTAGTAATACCGTATTACTAATACGCAATCGTTTTAAAACGCTACTATCACCGTCACCTAAATTAAATTATCAAAACGATTTAATATACCTATATAATATAACTATTACCTACATGAATATAATATTATGATTTACCAATTAACTGCGAATAAATTAAGCCGTGCATTGCTAAACTTTGTTTAAATCTATCTACAATTATATCGGCTTCCATAGCCATCGATGGAGCATTCCAATTTTTGTAACATAAATGGTTAATTTCATTTCCGTTATTTTTTGATGCTTGACACACACAACAATATTTATTTCGAATTCCGATAAATAGTATTTTTTTAGTTCTAGCGCCAACAATACAAGCTTATGAATTCAACATTATTCAGTTATATTGCAGTTATAGTTATATTGCAAACAATTAAATAAATAAAATTGTATCGATATAAACTATGATTGATATGCTTCAATTATTAATTTGCATTTTGAACTTTATATTTTATACTATAGTTATTAATTATTAGTTATTATACTGAGTATAAATTAAAAATATTGAACATTTTTTATGACTTTAACTTTTTAGTATACATACCTTGTTATTTTGTGTGGATTTAAATCATAATTCACTAATTACTCATAAAATATTATAAAACTTACAACACCCGACAATGCATTATAATTTGTTTTGTATGAACGTTTGCTCCATGCTCCATCTACAATCACTGCAATTTTTGGTCGATCTTTTAAATCCAAATCACCGTTTTCGATAGCTAACCTTTTTTTCTTTTTGTCCTGCTAATTTCATTTCTTTCCATGCTATATCATGAACATTTCTAAACATTTCTGTATGTAGTTCTTTATATAATCGATTGGACATATTAGGCGTATTTAATGTTGCAGAAAATTCGTCGAGTTGGCTGTACCCTTGACCAGTATTTACAGTTGCACTAACTATTGCAACATTAATATTTATGTCTTTGCCGTTGATATTTTCACTATTAATTTCTTCTTTTAGGCCATTACAATAATAATTAAAATATATAAATAAATAAAATATAATATGATTTATGCGTACATATATTTTAACCCACTAACCCAAATTTTTATTGTTCATTTGATTTATAACAATTAAAAAAAAAAAATCGTTTAAGAAGAATTAAAATTATTATAATTATAATTTATTTTGAAAATTTTATCACGTTTAAAGAATACAATTTTAAACATTTAGTAAAAATTCTATAAAAGTATCTATACTTGAAATTTTTATAACTTTTATATACAAATTTAAAAAAAAAAATATTTACAATAAAATAAATACAACATAATAATAATACTACTATTAATACTTACTATACCAGATTGTGATTGTACCATTGTAATTACTTTTGTAAGACCTTTTAGGCCATGTAACGTCTGCTACAACTGTAATTATTGGTATTCCATTTTCTTTCACGTTATTTTCTTCCACTGTAAGCCTAACCTCTTCTTTATCAGCCATTTCCATTGCTTCCAAAACTGTATTCTCGGTGTGTTTATTTAAGTCATTATGAATTCTTTGGTATAATGGATTACTCATATTTGGCATATTTAAAAAATATGAAAATGCGTCTAGTTGTATAACTTTGTCCAGTATTAACATTACAGCCACCATTGCCGAATTTACAGGCATACTATCACGATTTTAATTTGTGATTATTTCTTGTTTATTACAAAAACTATAAATAAAAAAGAATTCAGAAAAAAAGCCATTTCTAATTTTTTTTACCAAAATTAAGTTTTTGAAAGTGCAGTTAAATGGGTGGTGGTCAATATTTTTAATGGCATCAAATAAAAACATTATATCAATTAAACGTCGACCACTACATTTCAACCTTTAAAATTTGTAAATTATTATTTTAATTTAAATTTTAAATTTTATAAAATTATTCCAACACTTACTCGTCAGGTATTGCACTATTAAACGATTTTTCACTGGTATTAGAATTTATATTTTCTCTTTCAGCCTCGATCTGAATTCAATTATCATCTCTTTTAAACAAAAATAATGAAAATTATTCGTCATTTTTCAAAACTTATTTTAGTTTATAAGATACTTTGATATACATACTTTTGTATGTAATTGCTACTAATAATTTTATCACCAACAGCAACCGGTGCACCTAAATCTGAAACCTGATAAAATAGCTTAAAATAATTTATTCATGACAGTTAATTGAATTAAAATATAGGTAGGTACCTAATTATTAAGACACTTACCTGATGATCAATAATTGGGTTTTTTATTTTTTTATTAAAATTTTTTAACTTTTGCTTTTTAGATTTAATTGTTTTGCTTAGATACCGACGTTTTTTCGTCCCGTATCTATAATCTTTGTAATTCATTTTAAATGAGAACTTGGAATAATTAAAATATAACACAAATATTTAAAGCACTGATACTATTACAAGTTGTAAGTACTAAGTTTCGACTCAATCGATAAGTAACTGTGGCATAATCGTAGTATGTGTAAAAACTCTACAGTAAATATACTGAATTATAAATATAATACATGTAGGGATTTATATAATATTATCGGTTCGCTAGCGGCTGGCATTACGCGCCGGCATTTAACGTTTCGGGAAAACAATTAATGGTTCGCACGCGCATGCACAAGTCAATGCATTTGATGAAATAAAATATTTTGTTCCGACGAAGAAACTCGAAAAATTAATTCAAGCCTGAAAAAAATACGACAACTCCAAATTGGATTTCAATTCTGTAAGATTTGAGTTGATCAACCTTTTTTTTTAGGTTATTATGGAAGTCGATTTTAAAATAACTATTTAACTTTCTTAAAAAAGACACTAAAGTAAATCTAAAAATTAAAAAAAATTGAGAAACTCAAATAAAATTTAAAGGCAATTTTTAAACGAATATCAAAAATCGATTTCTACAATAACCTAGAAAATAGGTTGATTCACTCAAATCTTTTTACAGAATTTAAATATGATGATTTTAAGTATGCGTAATCTTGTCAGACTTTTAGGTCTAAAACGGGAAATAAATACGCTGCTTCCAACCGCTTTAAACCCAAAATTTGCGAATTGGTACAAAAAATAACAAAATATGCACAATTATGCAACAAACATATTTATATCTGAAATATACATACAATGAATCGAATTTGTATCAAATCAGAATTTCAATGTGCACTTTCTAGACAAATATGCAAATGCTTAAAATTCCGAGCCTTGATTATTATATTGTGCCCATTGCCAGCACGCGTCTTCTTATCTTATATATTCCAAGAATCAATTATTGGCAATTTATTTTTAATTAGGATGGGACAGCTGACGCGCCGCGCCGATAAAATTACGCACGTGCATGCACAAGTCAACGTGTACAATCTCAATAATATTTTTGTACACTAGCGATAATGAATATTGCTAATAAGCTGGTGAAGAATTAACATACATCTAGTAATCCAAATTCAATTTTTAAAAAGTATTTGAATTCGTCAGCCTCTTTTTATGACTTGTAGGAAACAGATTTTGGAAATTTTGGAGAGTTTACGTGGTACACTTCCAAATAACTTAATTTACTTTCTCAAAATTAACTTGTACTTTTAAGTGATAACAAGACAAAAAAAATAAAAAGTTTTTCCTACAGATCATAGAAAAGAAGCTAAAAAATTCAAATTATTATTCAAAATTAAAATTGGACTACTAGAAGTATGTTTATTTTTTGCCAGATTATGGGTCTAAATGCATGAAAAATCCAACCATTTAGGGCCTTTAGGTATAAACCATTTCCGCGTTTTTCAGAAAATTTTATAGCATTATATAGAGCTGAAGTACCAGAAGCTAAAGAACCGAGGGCAGATAATCCTGTGAAAATAGGTATTAATGATAAAACACCATCTGTTTGATTTGTAATCGGTGTTGATCTATAACCTTATTTCTTAAATTTATTTTTTGGTTTTTTTCTTGCTTTAATCTAACTTGCTTTTTTTGTTTCTTTTGTTTTTGATTATTACAACCCATTCCTATTTTTCTTTTTGCTTTCATAGCGTTCATTACAGTATACGCAACAGCTTTTGAAGTGAAACTTCTTATGTGAGGGTATAGAAAAAAATTTCGAGTGACGCTGGAGCGTCACGAAAATGGTGCGAGTGAGAGAAAAAATAGCTGGCGAGAGAGTGAGAAACGATATGACTGGGTATGGCGGAGGGGATATATGGGCCTTGTATGCGCATGCGTGTTGGACGGATAGCATCGATCACTCGACCAGCTGTCCGTTTGTTTATGTGCGTAAAACCACGTTCTAATACGTTTGTAGTTCATTTTGAAATTAAAAAAAAAATATAAATCAATTATCGTTATATTGTTGTCTATTATTGTTATTAATTTTTCTTTGAATCGTTGTTTTTTTGTTATATTATTATTCATTGTGTATGCGTATACATTAGTGAGGTAAGTGATACTATTTCTGAATAAATACAAACAATAGAAAAGTAAGGTTATGAGAGTGAAGATTTTGTTGTAAATGTTATTTGGCACAACAAGTTAATACGAATAAAAATATTAAGAATAAATAAATATTCCAGAGTGCGCAATGGGTAAAAGAAACGTCGAAAAATCTGAGAGTTTCAATGGAAAAAAAGTAAAGCTAATTGAAGGAATAACACTACAAAGTTTAGTGGAAAATGACGTCACAAGTGAAACAACGTTACCCGGCTCAAATGGTAATATCAGTATTCAACACGACTTTTTTCAATATCCATGATTTTATTTTAATAATATTTGATTATTTCTCAAAATTAAATTGAATTATTATTTGAAGAAATATTCTATTTTTATTCAAAATTAGATAAAATTATCATTTAAAAAAATATTTCATTATTATTTAAATTTGCATTTAATTATTACTCAAAAAAAAATTTCATTATTGATTAAAATGAAAATTTTTCTATAATAAGAATAAATTCCTTTTTCAGATACACAACAACAAAATTCAATAACCACGCAATGCATGGATCTTGAATCTACTTCAAATAATAATAATAATTGTACTGATGGGAAATTCTATGGAATTGAAAGAATCGTCAATGTAAATCAACCAAGTCTTAATTTAAATCAATCCAAGCCAAGACCTAAAACAGCTGCAGAACGTAGTCGTGAATACCGGGAACGTCTAAGAGCAACTCGACAATAAAATCAAAATCATGTTGCAGCTCGGCCTGCACCAAAAACACCTGCAGAGCGTAATCGAGAGTACCGGGCACGTCTAAAAGCAGCTCCACAAGAAAATCAAAACCATGCTGTATCTCGGCCTGTACCTCAAACAAGGGGACGACAAGATGAAATAACAATAGATATATCAAGAGATTCTAAAGAAAGAAGCAAGTATAACGAATTAAAATTAATGATCTCCAGTGTCGAATTTGATAGTAATCTTAATGCAATGGCACACGCTTTAGATGAACTAGGAGACTTATCGGAATATTTGCAAAGGCGTAATATCACTCTTGTAGAAGTCGATTAAGCTATTAGAACAACAATTAGAGTATTTGATTCGATGGTTAGTGAGCCCGGACATAAATTAGCCGGCACTTTAAAAGCGATTGAATTGAATATTTAAAAAAATGTTCCTATTTATAATGGGAAAGTAAAACAAATTAATACGAGCAAATTATACAGAGGTTTAGCAAATAATTTAAGAAATTGGATGATAATAACTAATTCATCTCATGTAAGTCAATATGAAAAACATCAACAGGATATCATATATAATTATACGAATTTAATCGATAGTCTTAACACACTAGATCCAAAAAAATGGCCTATTTCCGATAATGATGAAGTTGAAAATATTACATTTGGAGATGATAAAATACGCCACTTGTGTCTCCACTTTCAATTAAATAAAGAAAATGATATTGTTCGGAGTTTTCCAATTTGTATATTTGAGGAGGAAAAGAAGGTGTTCCGAACGACTTACAAATACTTTTTAAAACCGTAGCTACTATTCGTATTTCTACAAGTGAGTGCGAGTGAAATTTCAGCTCAATGAATGAAATTATAACACCCCTCAGATCTTCATTAAATATTAGTACAGTCTCTGCACTTTTGTTTATTAACTGTGTTGGCCTTTACTCACAGAATTTCGTCCTAAAAAATATGTACGATCATGGTTAGTCAAAGGTAGACATTCTACTGATAACAATGCAAGTCGTAAACGTGAAAAAAAATTGACGAAAAATACTCAGCATTATGGAAATTATTATAAACTATGTATTCAATTTGAATTTTAAATTTTTTAAGCTTAAAATTAGTTATATTATTTGTATCTATTTAAATAATTATATTGTATTGTAAAGTTAACACAAATTAAAATAATAAAATTTAAAAATTAATATTATAATTTGCATATTAATTTTATGAACGTTCTCGTATGTAAAATTTTCCTTTTCGAGCACTGTATAAACCTCCAGGTGTAATAAATGCTAGTTTGTGCCTATCGGTTTTTCTTTACCGGATATTTAAAAAACCTTGTTGCATATCCATTATATTAAAATATTTTTCCCCTTCTAAATAATCAAAAATTGTTTGCATATGCGTAATTGGAAAGTTTTAGTGTGGTACTTGTTTATTTAACTGTCTATAATCTATTACTAACCTTTTTGTTCCGTCTGTTTTTTTTACTAAAAATGCTGGGCTAACGTAAGAAAAATTAGATGGAACAATTAATCCTACCTGTAATAATTCATCAACCTGTCTGAAGTTCAGTTTGTTCATTATGTGAATCTATAAGGGGGTAGGCTAATAGGATCATCTATTATGATAGGGACTGGTACATCACCTACGTCTATAGATCCATGACTTTGTGCAAAACAATCATAATATTTTTTTTCCAACACTCTTTTTTATTGGTATTGCTAATATTCTGGTAATTTGTTATTTATATCGAAATGTATTTTATTTTTATTCGAATTATATGTCGTGTTCGCGCGCTTATCAAATTATTATGCCATCCGTGCTGCCGGACTTTGGAAGGTGCGACCGCACCACCCCGCACCCACGGCGGCGATTACGACCTTTCCTGATTTCTATCAGTTCCACTCGTCCCGTCCATAATCGGTAAAACCGTATCATTATTGTAAATGAAATTAGGTAAATTATATTGTTATTTTTAATCTGTTGTTGTACGTCGGTTGCGATTTTTTTTCCGATGTTGTTTGTTCTGTTCGTATCGTCGTTGCAAATACATCCGTCCGTTTTGTCTTTTTTTTCTACGTGTCGTTCCGCCATTGAGGCAACGTTATTCTTTTTTTTACTACAGTAATTATTATTAGTATTATTATACCTATATTGTTGTCTGCCATTGCGGCAACATAAAATATTTGTTATTAACGTCACTAATTATTATTATTATTTTTTATACTGTGTCTGATTGATGCAACTTTAAAATTACCGTAAATAAAGGCCGTTTAATTACCAAAACCATCTCACAGTGGTCTAAAATTGAAATTAAATAAATTAAATTAAAAAAGATGGCCAAAATTGTTTATTTGTAACAATTACATTTCAAAGAGTGACTAAAAATATTTAAGTGATTTAATATACACAAACGATATTTCGTCAAAATGAAATGTATTTAAAATTAATTTCAATGCACTGTTTTTTTTCTTGTAATGAACCAGACATATTTTTAACAATATATTGTAACGTGCCAACCGTTTGATCCGTGAATTCAGTGCTAATGTCTTAGTAAACGCTTGGATGTAGGTGTAGTGAAGAATAATTAAGACTCTTTATAATAATTTAATTTATTAAATTGATAAAATTATTCTAACTACAATTTTGTAAATATTGTAAGTCCAAATAATTTGGATTATAGAAATTATTCTAAGTCCGGATCATGACATACACTGACGTGAAGGTGCTCAGTGCAGCACAGCCAAAACTTGTCTGATTTGTCCTTGTTTTCGGGTCCCTTTTATATCTGATATATGCAAGTGTGTGTGTATATAAAAATGATAATAAAAATATATTTCCCTATTGATTGTGAGTGTGTGCGCGCTATCTCCGGACCGTGGCATATTTATTGACGCAGATGTCCAGGATGTGGTCACTACTATTTCGATTAACTATTTTATTTCAATTTCCCATAAAAACATTTATGTGAACCCTTTCACTTGTCCTCGCTTGTGATTTCGATATTCTAATTTTCAGTGTAATAACCACGTGAACACAGTAATCTAACTTATCCACAGTTGTAGTTTTTGATGTTCACGGGAACCTCCTTGTGATGTATTTTATTATGTGACTACGCAGTACGTGACAATATTTATGGACATCAAATCGAATGATAACAGGTTTAAAAGTCATATTATATGTCACGGTAAATCACTACACACACAAATTAAATTTAAAACTTACTATAATATTAAAATGTTAAAGAAATAACAAAAAATTAGCAAAAATATATAGTTTATTAAAAGTACCAAGTAGATGGTTAAAGGCAGACAAGTTTACCGATCGCTCGTGGCGGTCGGTACATCATCCGCGAACGCTTCGTGATACATCGCCGTTTCCGTTCTTTTAATCAATCGGGTGTCCCAATTGATAATTAAACGTACGATGAAACCAGGGCAAAGGTGTGTGACGGGTAAGATTGCGGTATGCGTGAAACACGATCGTATCATAATAAATATCACTGTATCGAACGCACGAATACAACTATTTAAGTATATCATCGATTTCAAACATGTTAAATTCAATAATGTCTTATCGAAAGTAGAACAGATATGAGCAACTATTCTACACATAAACGTTTTCGGTATATTATCTAGTTATATTGTATGTATACTCGTATATGAGCGTGACTATCGTTGACTAAATAACTTAGGGTGGGTTGCATAAACGTCCTGTGGTGACATACCGAACCGTTATCGCACCGTTTACTAACGGCTCTGTAAATAAAAGTGGGTGTTGTTTGAACGCCCGATAGTGGTAACGGCTCTGTAAACTATCAACTACTGGACCTGTAAACTACAGATTGGATTTTGGTTCTGTAATTTACAGATCGATTAATTATATGAATGTTATTAATGTTATTGGTGACAATTTTAATAGTGAATTGTTAATTTAATTATTTGTTTAGACCAGCGGTTCTCAAACTGTGGTACGTGAAAGACTACATGGTGGTACGCGGAAGGCCGCATGGTAGTAGGACGGAAAATTAAAAACAATTAATATTAGATTCTTAGCGTAGCGATGATTTTACAATGTCGTGTGTTTTTTTTATACTCAGATAATGAAGGTATAGGTAATAGATTTCACGGGAAATACGTCAATAAATAAGATATCGTATATAATCATTGATATATTTTATCGCGTATGTACGTATATATTATAAAAGTATATATTTATATACTATATAAATTCTGATTATTTTATATCAGTATTAAATATTTTCTCTTCGGCCGTTTAGTTTTTTGGTGTTAGTCAACGTAAGCAGTTGAGTTTATCTCTTTAAATATTTACGTTCGTACATTATACATATTTTAGTACATTATTTTATATCAGTACTAAAAAAGTAAAAACATGGATAAGTGGCTAAATAGAGCAACAGACAATAAATCTACATCTGAAAACTGTTCAGTAAGTTCTGCTTCAATTTTGGGAAGCGCAAGTCAAGATGTGAATAATCCTATGAAAATAAGAAAATGTGTAAGGAAATATGAGTACATTAATATTGGATTCACGGTCATAGACGTAAGCAATGAGCCTCGACCTCAATGTGTTATCTGTTTTGAAATTCATTCTAACCAATGTATGAAACCGTCCTTATTAAAACGTCACCTTTCTACAAAACATTCGACGTTAGAAAACAAAGCAAAGTACTATTTCGTTCGAAAATTGTCAGAGATGAAAAGCACGAAAAAAATTATATCATCTTTTAGCGGTAGTACTGAAAAAGCAGTGGAAGCATCTTTCTTAGTAAACTTAAGAATAGCGAAGTGTGGAAAACCTCATACCATCGGCGAAGAACTGATTTTACCGGCGGCAAAAGATATGGTAACTTGTATATTAGGTGTTCCGTCAGCTAAACAACCTGATATGATATCATTGTCAAATGATACAGTTCGCCGCAGGATTGAAAGTATGGCATTGAATGTTAAGGAAAAATTAATTGATCAAGTGAAAAATAGTGATTTTTTTTTCCATGCAACTTGATGAAAGTACAGATGTATCAAACTATGCTCAACTAATGGTTTACGTACGGTATGTATTTCAAACTGTAATTAAAGAGGATTGTTTATTTTGCGAAGCACTATCAACACGAACTACCGCTGACGAAATATGTAAAAAGTTGAACCACTTTTTTGTTGAAAATGGATTAAACTGGAAAAAGTGTGTTGGTTTCTGTTTTGACGGTGCTCGAGCTATGACAGGTAAACATGGAGGTGTTGCGACTAAAATAAAATTGGTTACAGAAAATTGTACTTACATACATTGCAGCATTCACAAGGAATTTTTTTTCATTAGCCTTTGGATAGTTTTCTAATAGAACTGAATGGTACGAAGCATTATCCATAACAATTATAGATGGTTCCTCTAAATGTTGTAACATTTTTATAAACCACTCTTTAAAAATCGACGAGTTCATTTGTGTGTGAAAATCAACAGAATTACTACTTTGGTGTCGAAAAACTAACTTGGATCCAGGTACAAATCCAAATGAACTAGATCCCGCGTGGCAAATGATTAGTCTACTTCCTTTCCCCGTAGGTACTTTGAGCCCTTCCGAATTTAATTCATTTTGCCAAATATACCCTTTTGTGTAATTCTGATTGACCCACGTCTCATCTAAATAGATGACAGGCCGAGTATCATTATTTTTGCGAAGATTGACTATAGTACGCAAAAATTTTACACGCATAGCAACTATGTCATTTCGCTCCATCAAGAACCGACGCCCGTCATTGCATTTTTTATATTTAAAATTTATACTTTTTAAAATACGCCACATAGAAGTAACAGAACCTTTGTATTCAGTTCTTTTTTGATACTCAGCTAGAATTTTTAATGTAGTAGGGTACTCACGTCTATCGTAAATTTCGTGAACGATTCTTCTTACAATATCCGCATCAAAACCATCAACTTCACTTGCAATCTTTGCCCTTTTGTAAGTCTTTCGTGGGGAAGTGAATTTTGGGCAATCAGCCTGGGATGCAGAAGACGATTTATTTTCTTCCGCGGTGATACGTTTCACTGTTTTTTCACTTACACCACATGCTTCGGCAGTTTTTGTTTGTGTCTGTTTAAAGAAAGTGGCTATCTCCGGATTAGACGAGTCCATCGATAGTTTTTTAAAATATTTATACACATTGTAAATAGTATTTTTCGTCTGTGAATGTATATCAGAATGTAAAGACATTTTTTTAAAAAAAATAAACAAATTCTCGACGGTATTTGAAAAATATAAAGTGCGCGAAAACGATATCAACACGTGACTACGTCATATGAAATGTAAACAGAAGGTGTAGATTGTAGACTATGGGTATACACTACTATCATGGAACGGGACATTATATTATGACGTGAAGCGACTGTGACCATGGAAAAACAAGTATTTTAAATTTTTATTAGATGGAATAAAAAAAACATAAAGAACTATGGGTAGGTAAAATATACAATGACAATATTTTTATTTGGCCACCTGTTGTTGACCTGCAAATGTGGAGAACCACTGGTTTTGTGAAATAGTGTCACTAGTTGCGCCACTATCGAGGGCCACTTTTGCTGAAAACCACTATAGTGCAATTGATTGTACACAAATAAAAATTCAGTCACCCAATAGTAACATTGGCGAGAAATTACGAAATAGAAAATCTTTTTTATGAATGTACAAGTAGTGTGTAATAACCATATGCAATTTATAAATATTGTAGCTAGATGAGTATTAGCTAAGTTAATTTATGAAATGAGTTAGTACCCGAAAAGTTATTGAATATTATGAATACCCTTCATATCTTTTAAATTTTTGTATGCACATTTTTATAGGTGACCTGGTTCAGTTCATGACTCTACAATATTTAACAATTTATTATTATGAGCACAGTTTGAAAACAATGAATGTGGAAATTCCGTGCTTGTTGGTGATGGGGGTTACGCTTGTAGAAAATATATGATGACACCACTTGGAAATCCTACAAGTGAATCAGAACTACGATATCAGGTTAGCATAAAATAAATACAATTAATGATAAGTTATACTAATGAAAAAAATTGAAAAGGGGCTGGTATTTAAATAAAACATTGCTTAATTTTGTTTTAGAAAGCTCAAATTGGAACTAGAAATGTCATAGAAAGAACATTTGGTGTATGAAGAGGTGGTTCCCAGTTTTATCTCTAGGAATACGAACCCAAATACAGACTACTCTTACCACAATTATTGCTACCGCAGTGTTGCACAATATGTTAATTGCAACAAATGAACCACTGGTTATAGATGAAACATTACTTATTGCTGATATGTTGGATCAAGTTCCTCTATTGCCTGTTCGACAAGTTTATAATGCAGTACAAAGACATTTAATTGAAACTGATTTAACTGAAATTGAAATTTAATTGATTGTATTAACAAATATTTTGAACAAAATTAATAATTTTATAATAAAACCGACTTTATTTTTATAACCAGAACAGAAACAAAATTAATAATTTTATAACAAGAAATAAACATTAATTTTGTTTTATAATCATAATAAAATAAAATAAAACAAAATATAACAAACACAAAAAAAATAAAAAAATTGTAGAAACAAAATTAATAGTTTTATAACAAGAAATAAACATCAATTCTAAACGCTTTTCATTGTTTTATAAATTGAACAATTATAAATATTAGAATATCACATATTAATAATTGACTACTACGTATAAGTAGTATGAAATATTCAATTATTCAACATATTATGTTTTTGTAAGTTTAATATTTCCTCTTGGAGTAGCAATTGTTTTTTTTTAGATTCCATTTCTATTTTTTTGGTTAAAAGTTCTGTTTATAGTATTTCTAAGGTTACCTCCGCTGATTGTAGCTCCAATTTGGACTTTTTTAGTTTAATGTTGAAGCGGCACACTGGTGACGGTGTTGTGTGCGCGGGTCGCAGTTGCGGTGAACACAGTTAAATATGATAATAATAATAATAAAAATAACAATATCGGATACGTGATCACGCAGTATATTCGATTAAAAAAATGAAAATGACGGTCACACAGATATATATTAATTTTACCAAAAATGAAATAAAAAGGAAATGAGACGTTGAGTTAACCATAAATTATTTCTTTTTTATCTGTATTTATTTTTATCATTTATAACGCTAGAAAAATTTCAATCCGTTTTCATTAACCGTTTTTTTATATTTACTTGCCGATCACATTAAACAATAATATTTGAATAAAAAAATTCTACATATCATGGTCCGAAGGCAAAATAAACAACCAATCACGGGCGAAGCTGTGACGGGTCGGCTAGTAAATGATAAAAATAAATACAGATAAAAAAGAAATAATTTATGTTTGAATAATTTAAGAATTTGATTGAAGTTAACGAAGAAAAAAAAAGAAAAAAAAGAATTAAAATAAGAACTTTATAAGACTTCTGAGTATATGATGTGTTTTGTTATATTTCCTGTTAAAATTAAAATCATAAGATGATCGGGTCCCCAGTTCGAGAAAATGCCACGTATAATTGTCGTGAATGATAAATGCACGTGAAAAGCACTCTGTACGAAGATCTACGCCAACATACTTGAATGTTTGACCTTGCGCTTTGTTTATGGTAATGGAAAAAGAAACTTTAACCGGGAATTGAAGCCGTTTGAAAGAAAACGGCAAGTTTGAGGGAATCATGAGAATTCTTGGAATAAATGCAATTTCTCCTTTCGCTGGCCCTATAAGAACTACGGCTTCTATAATATTATTTCGCAACAATTTTATTTGTAATCTTGTACCGTTACATAAGTACCAAATACTATACCTAAACATTCCAGTTCTGTTGTTGAATAGTTATTTTCTGATTTATATAAAGTTCTACTCGCGTAAGCTATTGATAAATCCTTATCGCCATGTAATTGTGATAAAACAGCACCGAGTGCTTTCCCCAAAGCATCAGTGGTTAAAATAAATGGTTTATATGGTAATCTGGGTATCATATAATATCCAATATATCGACGAAAATTCTTGTTCGTTTCATATTTAACCAAAACAAAATCATGAAGATCCAGCTGAAATGTTTCGTTTGGTTGAATATACCTGATTGTTCGACTAGTTGATTATTTTCAGGGCTAACTTCAATTTCATAAGGATTAGGTTTGATAAATAATTCTTCATCGTTTTCTTCTCTATTTTCGAAATCTTCTACTCTAACACTCTTTCCTGGTTCAATTGTAATTTTTTTCCCTCTAGCCTTTGAACATTATCACCTAGACGAAATTCTTCTAAAATATCGACAAATGCATTTGACCATGATGAATTTCTCGTTTCCTCGGCAATTTCTTCATCCTCTGGCCTAGACTTTACTTTACATATCACACAATCCCTATTAAATAGTACAATCCTTGCAGCTTTGAACCCTGATTTCACATTTGACTCAAAAGATTCAACAGATTCTAATGATTTCTTTAACATTTGTGGAAATACGGCTTTAGTTTGGACACCTTTATTTTTTTTTTTCAATCATCCAACGTTTTGTGTCATGCTCATTTTAATGGTCGAAAAAAAGCGAGATCGAGAGGTTGACACACAGGCACGTCGTCAAGGGGGGGGGCTTAGGGGGCTTGGCCCCCTTGATTTTTATTTTTAAATATTATGGTGTATAATTAATATAATTATTCCAAACCGGCTAAATCCTAAATGTATATTATATGGTACTCTATATTAGGGTGTTCGTTATTTATAGAGGTACAATTTTTTTTTTTCAAATTTGTACTCCATAGCCCCCTATATTTGTTAAATAGCATAGTAAAAGTATAAATGTGAAACTCTACTATTATTGGTCAACTCCTTCACGTGCCCCCCGAGAGTTGAAGTTTGAGTAATAAGGGTTGTCGATCAATAATTTATCTTACGAAAAAATAAAAATTGGTTAAATATGCATAGAATAAAATTTATAAAAATTTTTATTCTACATAAGAATTATTCTATTCATAATTCTTGTCAGATAATTATTTTTTAAATAAATAACATTTTTAAAAATAAATTTACAAAAATTGGTATTTTAATGTTGTTTGTGTTATTAATGATTGTAAATGCTTTATCATTGTACATAATTGACAATTATTAAATATCGTGGTTAAAAATAAACTCTTGTTAAGAAAGTACAATTTATATTTGTTCTATCGTACTGATATTAAATAATATTACTTATATTTACACATATTTCATTATCTTATCGTTGGATTAAATAATAAAGTTTTGTTATACGAGATAAAATTATTAATTTTCCTCAATACATGTACAATAAGTACATTAGTACATTGATGGCACGTGAATGCTATTAGTTATTAGTTAGTATATTCTATAGGTGTGTGGATATCGTTCAGTTTAACAGTATTTGTTGTTCATGTGGTTATTTTTCTATAATTGTTAAAGATGTCACGTAAACCTGTGTTTTTAGTTGGTTTTATGCAAAATCAAATCTATGGGGGAAAATTACCCTCTAAGAGAGATGTTTTAAGTGTACTGTTTTATAATTTGAGAATGGTAAATCTTAATTTACACGAAAGTGCGTCGTTGGTAATTGACGAATGCTTAATCTTTTGGAAGAAAGCTCGTATTCCTACAAAATATCGATCGAACTGTATTATAAAATGTAAAACATTATATGAAGATTTAAGAGCCTTGGAAAAACATAAAACTCGAAATAGTGAATTTGCTAGAAATAGAGAAAAAGAATTCGAAGAAAATCTAAACGATTTATTTGACATCGCACATGATGACGCACTAATTTTAATTAATTTGGACGAAGACAAAAATTTTTTAATTGCACAGAGAAAAAAAAGCAGTGAAGGATGTATGCTTGGAGTGGACATAAAAGGTAAAATAGCTGAAAGAAAGAAAAAAGAAAAAGAAGAACGGCAAAAAGAACGAAGAGAAAAACAAAGTTCAAATTTTAAATCAGGTAATACAATTTTTTTAAACTTCTATTTTTTATACGTTATTCGAATATCTAATATCAATTATTTTGTACTAAACATTTCTAGTGAACAATTTTCAATTTAGATCATCTGATTCCGATTCTTCAGACCTTTGCGATTGTCTTCCTAGTACATCAAGTACCCATGAAAACGTTCTAATTGATTTTGGACCACCAAAATCGAAAAGAGGTAGAAAAGAAATTATGTCCCCGAGATTGTCTGCTGCACTTGATAAATGCAAGGTAAGTGACAGAGATTGTGTTCATTTATTAACAGCCGTTTTGGAAGCACTAGAAATAGATTCTAGTGAATATATTATAAATCGAACATCGATTAAAATATCCCGGGAAAAATTTCGACAACAGATTTCTGAAAGGGTACGTTTGAAGTTTAACAATTTAAATTTAAAATCATTAGTGCTTCACTGGGATTCAAAAATATTACCAGATATCACGGGAAAATCAAAAGTTGACCGACTCCCAGTAGTTGTTACAGCACTAAATATGGAACAGTTGTTAGGAGTTCCCGAAATTAAATTTGGTACAGGTAGAGAAATATCTTCAGCTCTTTATCACACTCTACAAGAATGGTCACTTGAAGATACAATCCAGGCTTTTGTATTTGATACTACTGCAAGTAATACAGGCATATTAAATGGCGCATGCCACCTATTGGAACAAAAACTTGATCGGAATATTTTGTACTTGGCATGTAGACACCATGTTTATGAAATAGTGTTACATGGTGTGTTTACTACAGTAAATTTAGTAACTAGTACAGGCCCAGATATTATTATATTCAAAAAATTTAAGAATGAATGGAGAAATATTGATCAAAATTTCAACATGGTCTACTGACGAAAATGTAAAAAATATTTTAAAGGGTATTAGTGACGAAATTTTAATATTTGCAAAAAATAAAATCAAAGACAATCTTCCCAGAGACGATTATAAAGAGTTACTCGAATTAATAATAATATTTTTAGGAGGCGTTCCTCCACAAGGAATACATTTTCGAGCACCTGGCGCATATCATCTTGCGCGTTGGATGGCAAAGGCAATATATTGTCTAAAAATATTTTTATTCCGAACACAATTTAAACTTACTAAAAAACAAGAAAAAACATTAAAACGTATATGCTGTTTCATAATAAAATGTTATGTAGAAGCATGGTTTTCATCCACAAATGCTATTACAGCACCTTTGAATGATATTTATTTTTTAAAAACATTGAATGCATACAAAATGGATGACATAGAAGTAGCAGAAAAAGCAATATCGAAAATAATAAATCACTTATGGTATTTAAACGAAGAAAGTGCTGCGTTTTCAATTTTTGATGAACGAATAAATAATGAAACTCGAATGAAAATGGCTCAAAAAATTTTGCAAAAACAAGTATTCGAAGAAATTGCTCCTAAAAAATATACTGTCAATGTTCAAGAATTAAATAATTTTTTAAAGAAATATTTACCATTGGATTTATTAGGCACAAATTCGATTAAATTATTTGAAAGATTTAACATTCCAAAAGATTTTTTAGAAGTTCACCCTAAAAACTGGAATGATCTAGAAGGATACCAAAAAGGAAAGGAAATAATTGAATCTCTCCGGGTAGTCAATGACACAGCAGAGAGAGGGGTGAAACTTATGGAAGAATTTAATGACAAGTTTACCAAAAATGAGGATCAAAAGCAGTTTGTTTTACAAGTAAGAAATTTCAAATGTATTAAATGATCTATAATATCTATTTAATACATAAATAAAAGATAAAATAGTTGGTTTCTTATTTTTTTTTTAGACAGTGCAAGATTATAGAAAAAAATATCCTGGTGCTATTAGAGAAACACTTAAAACATCGTTTGACTAAAAAAATGTTTGAAAGACAGTAATATATAAATTATTTTGGTTATCATATCTTAGAATTAATATAGATTATATTATATTATCTTAGTTTTTTGGTTATTTTTTATTCAAATTTATTAATATTTATTATGAATTTTAATGCACAAAACTATTTGTATAAAAAAATTGGAATAAATAAAAAAATAATGTTTATAAATACAAAAAATATAAAAATACTAATTTTCACAAAATAATTTTTAAAAACGGTTTAAATGATATTTTTTCAAAAAATAATTATTTTACAGGAATTATGTAAAAAACATTTTTTATACATAATTAAAAATTCTACAAATTTTATTCTATGCATATTTAACTAATTATTATTTTTTCGCAAGATATATGAAAATTATTGAAAAACAACTCTTTTTGCTCAAACTTCAACCCTCGGGGGGCACGTGAAGAAATTGAACAATAATGGTAAAATTTTACAAATATGCTTTGTACATACAACTTAACAAATTTAAGAGGTCATGACTTAATAATTAGCATACAAAAAAATAATGACCACCCTACTCTATATAGTTAATGATCATATAACAAAAATTAAATTCCGAGATTCTATTTTATAAATATTCGTCAATTATACAAGATAGATACGTCTATTAATATATTGAAAACTAGGAATTCCAAATACGGGTATCGAACGCACATTTGATAAACACAACTACAGACAATACAGTATATAATAGTGAACCAATACGATAATCGTATAATAAAATAATCATGCCTAACAGAATAATATGTCCTAATATAATATTATCTATCGAGTTAGAAACGATGATATCATTAATTTCTCCTGCTGTTACATTTCTCAGAGAGATAATAGCTTTTTCATATAACCACTGATAAGATTTATTGGACAGATTAAAAATGTCAGGATAAACTGTAGAAATCAACTCTTCCACGTTATTGACCACCCGTCCAATCGTGTGATTGACAGAAATGTAGCCATTTTCATTTTCCCAAGTTCCATTTCCAATTTTCAACAACTGTGCTGGAAAAATATCGTCCCCTCCGCATAAATGAACTCTCATGTTTGTTCGCAAATAAAGTTTTTCAACATAGTTCCATATAGGGGAAGATTTTAAGCAAGCATTAACGACATCAGCTCGAGTACCTTTAGGGATTACTGGTAAGGTTTGACGGAAATCACCAACGAAAATCAATGTTATGCCACCCATAAACTTATTATTACACCTTTCAGAAATCATTTTTGCCATCATATCTACGGCGAATTGGCTGAATAATGTTTTGTAATTATGTAGATGATTTAGACTTGTTTTTCTAACCATAAACCTATAAGAATAAAATTGCATGCAGGAGACAGTTTTTGTTCGATTTTGGTTATTTATCTGTAAAATATTAATGTGATAACCGTCTTCGCATCTAGTATACATCAATGGATATTGCAGTGCATCATAAGATCTATTCAATTAGGAAACTCGACTCAAGTGTCCACTCCGACCGTACAGAACTATATCTCTGGGACCATTATCTTCATTAACTAATAATACCCTACTTCATCGATGGTAGGTGCATTATATTGACCTCTGTGTTCATCTTGAGGAACTCTGTCTGCATGAATAATTAACTTAAAGTTTTGAAACTCATCAAAAGGCCTTGACTCCAGATTAGATCTGAAGCTCTGTTTGAGGTTATTATTTTCACGCAAAACTGTTTGCAATGATTCAATGAAATCTCTTTTTAAATTTGGAATCATATTTGTTCGAATAGATATTTGATCCGACTCTGACATAAAATATATTTGTAAAAATTTAGCATTATTTCCAATTTCGGGTAATAAACTACCTATTAAATGATGTACTTGACCCTGAATTTGAAAAGAGGGCATGAAGTTCCCTTCAGCTATTTCATTTGCTCCAAACAATATCATTTGAAACAGAGTATTATACTGTCTAGAATTATCAAAGAAATGTTTTGATAGAGGGTAAGAATTATCAATTAAACTTTTAATTAGGTCTGGAAGATCCTCAAATTGGTGTAAAACAACTTTACCGTCAGCGCAGGAAAGTCCATGGGTTTCATCTTTCCATTTTTTTGCATGGCACTTAGGACGTAATATAGTCATTCGTCCAATTTGAAGCGCTTTAATATTTAAATAATCAATCTCGGATTGATAATATAGGTACACGCACAATATAGGTACAATTGTTTTTAATTTTTTATGAACTTTTATGAACTTTTTTACTGACAAAAGTGGTACTAAAACCTTTAACAGAGTGTCGGGTTTCAGTCAAAAAAAATTTCAGCCAAATCGGTTCAGTAGTTTTCTCGGTTAGCGCGGTCGAAGAAAAACCCTTACAATTTTATATATAGTATAGATTTAGTAAGTTCGTTATATATCAGTACATATTTACTGAATGTTTAGAGAGATAAGTTAGGTAAGTAATAAGTATATTACAAATACACATCAGTTTATTTATTTTTTTATTAACCCGTCGTACGGCGCACACATTTGGATGTTATATTTACGCTCGCGGGGAAATTTTTACCCCAAGATTATTATTCACTATAGTATGTTATAACCTCCTGGCGCCTGAATCGTTTTTATGTTTTGTATTTATAAGTACCTAATGTCCATTAAAATGGACAAATCATTCTATGCCCAGGAACACCTGACCTGTTTTTAAAGTTTGTAATCGTATGTGCAGGATGTCCTTTCTATTGGACATTTGTTTTATATATTGTTTTATTTTTCTTATTTTTATTGATAAACCTATTTGTAGTAAACTTGTATTAATAGTTTACAGACTACATTTTGTTTATTAATTTATTTATTTTGTATCATTATTAAAATAATTATATATTTTATTTTATTCATTTATAAGCTAATGAATTTTCAAAATTAAAAATCTTTAATTTTTATATTTATACAAATATTTCAGATGAGAAAGTTTAATTTTTAATTTATATACACATTGATGTGTATTTTTGTTAAATTTGAGAAAATTAAATTATATTTAAATAATTCTTATATTGCTGCAAACAATGTCCATTAGAATGAACATCCGACTGTTATTATAACAATACCAGCTGTGCCTAGTTATTTAATATTTGTAATGTTATTTAATAATTCAAATATTCACTTAAATATTAACTAGTCAAATATTGACTTCGGAAATACCTATTGTGACGTATTTAATTTTATTAATAATACCATAAGTTAACAATAAGTTATTTTTATATTGAGCATACTAGGGGTTTATTATTTATCTAATAAATCTCAATCGTAAATAATTCAAATAGTATTTACTGTTTAAGTTATCGACAGTATATGGTTCATGTAGACGTGCGTTGAACGTACCAATATTTTTCCTAGTTTTAATATGTACCGTTCAAATTTATCTAATGACACAATATTAGAGAATTTATTAATAATGAGAATACGTCAGAATGTGACATTAATTCTGATGTAAACGGAGATGAAGATTATGGTATATCAGATCCACTAAGAGCACATGATGATATTGCAATGGATATTAACGAACTTCTGGAGGAAAACGATAAGTATTTTAGTCAGTTTTCAATTCAAATATAAATTTATTCGTTGATTCAAATACCGAACGTACTAAAACGTGTATACAAAATAATAAATCATGTAGTTCTAATACTAATTTACATAGTACTAACTTTTCTTCAAATATTTGTGTACCACCAACTAAGTATGTAAATGATATGAAATGGAAGAAAAAAAAGGGTTTTAAAAAAAAAAACAAAAAGAATCCAACCCCATGAATACAATGATTACGAAAGAACCGGATGGACACCGATTGATTATTTTAATCAGTATATTAACAACGCGGCAATTCAAAATATGGTAGATTGTACTAATATCAGAAGTGTTAAAGAAACTGGCAAATCAATTAATGTTACATTTTACGAAATGAAATGTTTTATAGGTTCAAATATGTTCATTTCAAGTTTAGGTTACCCGCGTGCGAATGTATTGGCAAAAAAAAAATAAGAGTACCTACAATTAGTAATTCTATATCTAGAGATCGCCTTTTAGCTATTCGAAAATTTTTAAAAGTAGTGAACGATGATGACATTTGAAGACCTGGGGGCAACAACCAGACATCTCCATATTTTGGTCAAAATCACTTTTTCGGCTTATATTATCAAAAAAAAAAAAAAACACGTCGATTGGTGCAACAATCAGACATGTCTGATTCTTAGATACTGAGATATTAAACAAATGGAGATGTCTGGTTTATTATTTGATGCAACAACCAGACATATCCGGATATGTCTGGTTGTTGCACCAAATGTTGGTCATACTGTAAATTGTATACACGTGATATCGTGATATCATTATTTTATTGTTTTTCGCGGCATTATTCTTTGATAATGTTTATCAATAATAAATAAAGTAATATTTCTAATGATAAATTCATATTTTTTTGAATTTTTATAATTAATTTTTTCCAAATATATTTTTGAATAATGAGTGATATTAGTGGTATAAGTGATTTAAGTTTTGACGATTCAATCAATAATCCGGATTATAGAAATCCAAATTCACCGATCGAAGTTTCGGACTTTGAAAATATTTCCGAATACGAAGCAATATGTAGTAGCATACAAAATAAAAAAAAGCCGAATAATAGGACTTTTAATGTGGAATATGATGACGAAGTTCGTTTAATAGAAGCTTCGGATGAAGAGGACGACGTACAGGTTATTAAAGGTAAAAAAAAACTAAAAATTCTGAAAATTGGAAACGCAATAAGTGTAAGAATGCAAAGGCCTCTGGAGAAGAACATATCAGTTTGCGTGGTAAGTTAATTTTATCGAGGAAAATCGGACCAGATTGCAAATGTAAAAACAAATGTTTTATTAAAGTAAGTGATATAGAAAAGAATATAATGATAAATATGTTTAATACAATTGGCAATAAAGAGAAACAAGATACATATATTGAGGGTTTAATTAAATTAAATAGCGTAGCTAGGCGTTAACAGCAAACCTAAATCATGCAGTTGTATATATTTTATAAGAATTAAAGAAGTAGAAAAAAAAGTTTGTAAGAAAGCATTTTGTTCATTTTTGGGAATCGGGAAAAATTGGCATCAATTGGAATTAATAACCCACTGCTCTCATGGATAAACTAGTTTTTAATAAATCGCACTCAAATTGTAAAATATGAAAATTATTCCTCAGATATAATCAAGGTCTTATCTGGTCTTCCTCAAGGGGATCATTTATCTCTATTATTGTTTTCTTTGTTTATCAATGATATTGTAAAGGTTTTAAAACATTCAAAATGCCTATTACTTGCAGATGACACAAAACTTTTAAAAAAAATGAGTCTTTTGAAGATTCAAGAAACTTTTAAATCGATTTGGATAATTTTTATTTATGGTGCAAAAATGTCTCTTAATATTGATAAATGTTCTACTATATCATTCTCCCTAAAAAAAAAACAACTTTAAATTTTAATTATTCTATAAATAAACTATGTTTAACTAATAAAAACACCATAAAAGATTTAGGTGTTTTGTTTGATTCAAAACTATCTTTTAATAAGCATGTAGATTACATTCGTAATAAATCTTTTATGAAATTAGGCCTTTTAAAAGGTATGTGCATAAACTTTCATGATCATTCTGCCTTAAAAACTTTAAACTTTTCATTAGTTCGGTCTCAAATAGAATATGCCTCAATAATTTGGCATACAGATAATATCGGTCAAAATACGAGCCTTTCCTCAGTACAAAATAATTTTTTAAGATATCTATCTTTTAAATGTAATGTTGACCAAATTCTCCATTCGGTTTATGATCAAATTGGTGATTTTTTTAAAATTGTTTCGTTAAAAAATAGATATCTTACTTAAAATCTAAATTTTTTAATAAATTATTGCATAATTTGATTGATTGTCCTGAGCTTCTTTATCAATTAAATTTTAAAATAAACCCAATAAACTCTAGAAGGAAAGACACATTTTATTTGGTAAATACAAATCCTAAATATATGTTACATTGTCCTGCAGACATTTTAATGTCTGCAGGAAATTCTAATTTAGCTTTTGATTTGTTACATTAAATCATTCTTGTCTTTCTTTTTATTTGATATTTATTTTACTTTTCATTATTTCCTTATAATATAAAATAATCACCATGATCAATTACCCATCAAATACAATAACTTATCCATTCTTTATTTGTCATTACTTATTATTATTATTATTATTATTATTTATATCTTAACTAAATACTTACCTAAATATGTTATATTATATTTTTCTATAAATTATCTATATATTCTTAAATTGTTTTGTTTTGAAATTTATTCATACTTACAACTTTACACTCACTATATTATGTTAAAATATTTGTAATTGGAATTTTATTCCGTAATTAAAGAATTATTATTATTATTATTATTATTATTATTATTACTAAACTAAAATCAATTTAAAATCAATTTGATGAAGTAACCCTGTAGCTTCTACAGCACGATCTCCTTTTTCATATACTAATTTATTTAGTACAAGTAATGGACTAAGTGCTTTTTTCATTGTTAAACATGAAAATACTTGGGCTATCCATCGAGTTAAGCAAATACGTTTAAGTTCAACTTTTGGAGTTAATTTCATGGCATTTTGAATATCAATAAATTGAGCATGAATAGAAGAACCAGAAATAAATACATATAGTGTTTGAGCTACCGGCTATTCGCTAGCATTTGGCCGGGCAACTACTTTAAAAATGTGATGTTCAAAATTTGAATGGGATAGGTGACCGAGTATAAATATAAAAAAAATACGTTTAAATAGTAAATAATATATTTTAAAACACGATTAGTGTGCGTACGTCGGCCGGTGAAGACATCTCTTCCCGAGCGCGACTCGAAACAATAATAATAATTTAACTAATTTTAACCTCTTGATGCACACAATTTTTTTTCACCTCATATTTTTTTTTTTTCGTTATAATTTAGCTTCAATATAAAGAGAAAATTTAAAAAAAAATTTTTGGTACTCGTCTAATATGCTACCTACCCATAAAATGGTATCTACCAAAACACTGTATGCGTGTTGTATGCTACCTACCATAGTTATTTTTATTTTATTTCATTTTATTACAGGAAAGTACATTTGAGTCATTAAGATAAATAACATATTATAGCAGTTGTACAAAACTATATCTTAATAGCCATTATGATATCTGATCCACCAAGACTCATGATAACTTACTGTTAGATATATTATTTTAGTCTATATTGTATCTGTGTTGTGTTCGTGTAAGTATCCTATTCGTTGCGAGTTTTATTTTTTATTATAAAATGAATAAATCAATGCTCTATTTGTACGGGCATATAATATGTAATGAGAAAACATGTGTTAAATATCTTCAAGAGAGAAACTTGCTCCCAGAACTTGGTAGTTGTTCCAAATTAAATGTTGGTGTTATTTGTGGAGGTACGTTGAAAGAATATAAAAAAAATAATCGTAAAAGAAACTCAAATGGTGATTTATTAAAAACTACTTATTTACGATGTCAAAAAAAGGTTGTCAAACTTATCACTCTTTAAGAAAAAAAAATCCTTTTTTTACATATTACGATAAAAATGGTAAAAGTAATAGTGGTTTAGCGTTAAATGATATTGTTGAATTAGTATGGTATTGGGTGTATCAAATACCAGTTTCAATGACCGAAAAATTTATAACAAAAACTCGTAATACAATTGTAGATTGGAATAATTTATGTAGAGATGTAGCAGTTGCAATGTCTGATAAACGTAAGAAAATGGGTGGTCCAGGGAAAATTGTTCAAATTGACGAGTCACTATTTCAAGGCAAGCGTAAATATAATACGATTGAGACGATTGAGAAATGGAGATATAATTCCAAATGTAGATGACAATGTATCAAGTGATGCTGACGATATTGATGATGATCATTCGACTCAAAGAAATTATGGTACTCGCATTCAAGGTCCATGGATTTTTGGTATGTATTGTAAAAATGTTGATGGGGTTATAGAACGAAGATTTTTTAAAGCGGAAAAAAGAGATAAGGCAACTTTACTACCAATAATACAAAATGAAATAGAACTAGGATCAATTATTTATTCAGATCAATGGCGAGCATATAGTACCTTAAAAGTTATAGGTTATCATCACGAAACCGTCAATCATTCCGAGTTTTTTGTTGATCCTACAACGGGCGCCCAAACACAAACAATCGAGTGTATATGGAGACATGTTAAAACTAAATACGGAATTAAAACCCGAAGAGCGACAGATTTGTTAGACCGACAATTAATAGATGAATGGTGGCGGTCCGTTAATACCCAACACGATTTATTAGAAGTTTTCTGGAATGATATAAAAATAGTATATGATGTATAGTAATGTATAATGACGAATTGAAATATTATAAAAAAATAGAATATAATGTATAATAATGTATAATGACGTATTGAAATATTATGAATTACTTGACAACGGTAAATTAATAAATTATTTAGTAATAAATTGTTGTTAATTTGTTATTATTTTATGGTAGGTAGCTTATTTTACGGTAGGTAGCATACTACACCAACGAAGTAGCGGTAGGTAGCATATTAGACGAGTACCAAATTTTTAGTTTAAAAAATCATATGAAAATGAGAAATTTATCAAATGGCGTCATATGTTATGCGTGTAAGGTTTATTTTGATACCAATAAAATAATATTCAAATATCTATATAACTTTTATTTATTTCTTATATTATTATCACTTAATAAATTGAGAACATTCTATTATTAGTTTATAATTAACAAGCAGTAACAATCAAATTATTTTTAAAACAACTTATTTACTAATTGTTTTTTATTTCATAAAATAACAAGTTTATACTTTTAGAGATCATAAGTTCATGTAACTGATCACTTTGAAATTATCACAATTGTTATACAAAATGTTTTCTAACTTCTGATATAAAGAACTTATAATTTTATTTTAATTAAAATATTTAATTTTTATATTTCATTTCTTTGTAATAAAAAATAAAAATAAAAATTAACAAAAACTTAACTATATTTATTACCCTTATTTTATTTTTGAGAGTGGAAATGTTCCATGCATTCTGGGCATACAGGCTCGTCACATTTTGAACATTTATAACGAGTACGACTTCTACACAAATTATCATGGCACCTTAGAGCTCTCTTTTTTTCATATTTTTTCGGCCAATGATTTTGTCCATCATTACGAATTTCCTGAATACTTTTATTTTGTCTTTCTTTGGTTTCTTTTTTTAGTAGAACTGGAGAGGGTGAGGCACATGGTGAATTCGAAGGTCGTCCTCTTTTTTGTAAGACGATCAGATGTAGAATTTAACTGAGTCAAACTAGTTGCTATTGAAGCTTTAAAACGTAACAGTGATAAAGGGGGGTTTTGACTTTGTCTATATAAAATCCATGAGTTCACAATCGCAATATTCAAAAATCGAAAAAATATTCGAAGGTACCATTTATTGTTTTTAAAGCCGTGAGGATAGTGAGATATAAGACGATCCATGAAATCCACACCTCCCAAACATTTGTTGTATTCTTGAATACAAAACGTTCTAGTAATTGGTATCTTTGTTTTTCTTTCTTGTCGTAACGTAATATTTCATCAAATGGTTCTGCGCCAGCATACGAAGAAATCATATGAACTTCTCTTTTATCTATCCAGCGCAGAACTGTTATATTGTCTTTTGACGTATCCAGTGTACAAGAACCTCGTTGAAGCATTTTACCTGGTACTATAGAAGTTTGTATTTGACCAATTCTATTAATTCTGACCGTTCCTATAACCCATATACTCAAGAAACGTAATTGTCTTATAAGTGGCAATGAAGTAAAAAGATTGTCCATGAACAACTTATGATTTTTACCATGCAATGCATGACATAAGTTCAGAACAGAATCACCTATTGGACCATATTTGCTTCGATCTTGAATAGATGCTTGATATGGTTCGAAACAGTTGACGTATCTATTGCTATTTGCTTGTACCCATATTTTAAACCCCCACTTTTTCGGTTTTGATTGAATGTATTGTTTTAAATTACTTTTACCTTTAAAAGGTATCATCATCTCATTAGTAGAAATATTTTCAGAGGGGACGCACAATCATGAATTGTTTTATGTAGTATTTCAAGAACCGGACGAATTTTCTAATAACGATCATTTAAATTTGAAGCATTTAAGTTATTTGTAAAATGTAAATAACGTTTAATTTCACTAAATCGATTAACGGACATAACATTTGCAATTTGATCCATTCTTAGACCAGGCTCACTTGACCAATACATTCTAGTGTTTGGATACTTTATATACGTCATAATAATATTAATACCAATAAAAGCTTTTATTTCATTTTCAGAAACATAATATGAAAAATTACCAATTTGAGCTGCATATTGACAACTTTCGTTAGCAATAAGTTCAAAAATAGAATCTGGAAAAAGTTGAATAAAATAGCCATTCGATGTAAATGCTTGAATTTAATTTAATTCACCTTTAAACTTAGTAATGTTTCCTACATAATTATTGTCTTTACCGGGGTACCATTTCTCAGGTTGTTTTTTGGTTTTTAATTTTTTTACAAGAACATGATCGGTTTTTTTTATCGTAGTTACTTTATTTGTTTGCTGATGTTTTTTATTTATTTTATATCCACGTAGTAATCTTTTATGATTTTGTTTTACTATTTTATTGTTATTACTCGCTATTTCTGTACTTGCAAACGGTTCATCAATATTAAGGACATTTTGTTTATTTTCGACTTTTTTAAAAGATCGTTCAAATGCCTCTTTGAATACCTGATAATTTTGTGCATCTTTGTCATATTCATTCATTAACTACTTCTTCGTGATCAAAACACAAATCATCAGATAAATAATCGTTATTTAGATTTTGATTACCAGCAAATAAATTTTCATCCGTAATTTCTACATCGTCATCACTTAAATCACTAAATTCGGATCCACTTGGTGGAGCACAGGCCAAAAACCGTTCAATATCAACATCTTTTAATTTTTTAAACGCCATTCTAAAGAAATAAATATAATGAGAAAAAAAAATTTCATAGGCAACTACGCAAAACATAGTTATTGAATCATTCCGAACCTGCACAGTGGCACATACAATGCCGGCTAAATAATACAATATTGTAGCTATACAAACGTTTATTTCTTATAAACTTATAATTACTAGAGTTAAATAGTTTTTAATAATTAAAATAAAAAATGTTTGGACCTCTTATCTATTAAATTACCAAAGTAATAATATTTCGAAAAATACAAAATAATGATAATACGGAACCTTCGAGTATCAATAATTCAAAACTTACAATAAATTGTGATAACAAAATAGCGGGTGACCGAATGATATTATTTTATCACACTTATATATTTACAGTGTGATCAACAGAAAAAATCATGTGTTAACGATATCGAGAACGCATAAATATATGATTTTAGTTGATGGCATCATATGTGCCAAGATGCATTTTGAGGTTAATGATTCCAGATTATCGGATGACACATACGCTGCGGCGGGGCAGGGTGTCGGCGACGACGGTGACTGCAATCAGCTGTGGCTGCGACAATGTCGTTGGTACGCAGGTGAACGGGGGTTGGCAGCAGCGACGATAACAACGGCGACGTTACGTAATGTATCGAACGTGCGTGACACCGAAGAGCGAAACAAGTTGCAATTCGCGACTAATAATAATAACAGTAATACGCGATCGAAATAACAATAAATTATGCAACGGATTAAAACAATGATTGCAACCACACCATAATGCGTTCGCTAACACGACACTAAAAAACGGCCCGACGTGACCAACGCACGGTCTGCTCGCATGGAAAGTACGGCAAAAACAGACCCGGTTCAAAAGTCGCCGGTGGTGACCAGTGTTGCCAGGTTTTGAAACTAAGATTATCGTACAAAGTCTTCAAAATTACCGTAATTTACATTCAATTACCGTACATGAAAAATTTAAGTTTTCCCAAATTATTCCCATATTACATCCACACGCGCATGCACGCACCAATTTATATAATAATTGAAAATACTGATAAAATACTTGATAAAACTATATTTTAAAATCAAAACAACTTATTCGATACAGTGAAACTCTAAAAAAGTGAATAAAATATTAACATTAAAACTTTTTGAAGTTAAGTGGTGAAATTAAAAAATTAGCAATTTAAAAAGAAAAACAATAAAACAAATAACTATAACAATTAAGTTAATGATTTTCAACATACACATTAAATACTTATATTACAAATTAAAACTTAAAACTTAAAATTATCATCAATAATTGTGCTAGTGACTGGATATAAATTTGAGGTAGTCATAAAACTCAGCATATTTTTTGGTGGTATGAAAGTCACATCAGTTAATTTTTCAGAAATTTATACTTGATGCCTTTTCTCAAGGTTTTCAAGTTGATGTTATTTTTACAGATTTCTCTAAAGCCTTTGATAAAGTCGATCACCAAATTCTTATCTCTAAACTCCGTACTATTGGTATGAATGACCCCTTTCTTTCTTGGATTTATTCTTATATTTCCGATAGAAAACAAATAGTCAAGTGTAAAAACTTTAAATCGATTCCTTTTACTGTATCATCTGGTGTTCCTCAAGGTTCTCACCTTGCTCCAATTCTATTTCTATTATTTATAAATGATTTAAATTTGTTTTATTCTAGAAAATTACTATTCGCCGACGATATGAAATTGTTCCGTCTCATAAAAAACAGTAATGATACATCTTTATTACAAGATGATTTAAGTTTTTTAGCTAATTGGTGTGATATTAATAAATTACCTTTAAACTACGAAAAATGCAAAGTTATGTCCTTCACGCGATCTCGTAATCCAATTCTTCACACTTATAGTTTACGTAACCACCATTTACATCGTGTAAATGAATTTTGTGATCTTGGTGTCATATTCGAGTCTAATTTAACCTTTAATCACCACATTCAACATATTATCAATAAATCATCTTCGATATTAGGCTTTATTACGAGAAACTGTAAAGACTTCAATAACCATAACACATTAAAAATTCTATTTATGTCCTTAGTTAGATCTAAGCTTGAATATAATTCAACAGTTTGGTCTCCTTATTTAAACACGCAAATTCAATGCATTGAGAATGTCCAAAATCGCTTTCTCCGTTTTATGTCCTATAAATGTAATATTATACGTGTACCTCACTCATCTTATCAACCTTTGTTGAACACATTTAACATCCAGAGCTTAGCAAACAGAAGAAAGGTAAATGATCTATTATTTTTGTTCAAACTGCTAAACGGTTTTTTCTTCTGTCCGGAGCTATTAAGTTTTTTAAATTTTTCTGTTCCTCAAGTCAGAACTAGATCATCAATCATAAGTACTTTTTATATAAATAATCACAAAACTAATTATGCGTTATCCGCTCCTATAAATAGAATGATGGCTATCGCTAATGATGAACAAATTGATTTTTTTAATTTCAGTCCAAATTCTGTCGATTTTTTCAATAGTTTTGTAAGAAAAAAAATTGTTTAGATTTATTTCTGATATTAATTTTTGAGTTGTACTGTATTGAGTTTTCGTATTTTGAGTATTTTGTCCAATTGTTATTTTTACTATATTTCTGTGTTTTTTGTATTATTAGAATATTAAGTATCTTAGTTATTCATTAATTTATTTTTTCAAATGTTATTTACCTATCAAATGTTTTACCATACCTATATGTATTATGTACTAAATTTCAATCCTTATGTAATTGGGTTATTACCCGTAAATAAATAAATAAAAACAAAAAAACAAACAAAACAAGTACCTTGACTATTACTGGAGTTAGAAATCAACTGACTAGTTAATACTGTCGCAGCAATAGTTTCACTGATCAGCCGGTTTCTTGATTTAGTTTTAACTCTGTTAATTTTACTAAATAAACGCTCACAGTCCGCATTTGAGTGGGGCAATGATAAGACTTTTAAAGCAAAGGAAGAAAGAACATTCAGGGTCATCAGAATCTGAATCTTTAAACACAGCAACTTTTGCCCAAAATTTGTCTGGTTCAATTTCTGTGTTGATATTTATTGAAAAATGTGTTAATGGCAACTTCCTCCACTGATTATCCAGTTCTTGTAAAAATATTTCATCATCACCAGCAATTCTTTTGATCTTTGATGCTAAACTTAATATACTGGGATATTTAGATCTCATTTCCATCGACAAGGCAGTTTTTGGACTTAAAATGTTTAAAATGGGCAAAAGGGTATCATCAAAATAAAACCTTTTTTTTTAATTCTAGACAACTTGTTCTTTAAAAGTCTAAACACTTTTCAAAAAAGTGTTGAATCAATTTGGGTTTTTTTCTAATAGTTTCTATCGCCATATAGTTTTTAACTTTAACACCTAAATAAATGTTAGAGTTTTTTAGGGTTTTTTCTTTATTATTTGGATTGATGTCTATTAATGGTGTTTTCATTACATATTGTTGATCCAGAAAACATAAAAGAATTTCTCTGTATGTGTTGGTCATTTTTTCATGAATAACTGGTAAAATAACCTTATTGGTTTGAAAATATTTATTAAGCAGTGTAAATTTGGGTAAAATAAATTCTAAAAATAAGTAAAATAATTTAGTAAAAGGATTATTTAGTTGAATATGAATAAATTCAGCAGCCAGTAATTTTTCATCAAAATACAACCTAAGGGCTTCCCACTGTTCTAAAATACGGGTGACAACAGTTGTTAGTGAAAGCCAGCGAGTCTGAGATGGATGGAGAATCTTATGAATTTTTACTTCGACAAATGCTTGGAACTGAACAAAATCACTTTGCCTTTTAGCACTATGACTAAAAAAAGAATAGACATTTCTCGCCAAGTCTTCACAGCTGCGAGGCAATTTCTTACAGGCTTCACTAGCCACTAAATGCAAACTATGGCATATACATTTCATAGTATATATACCTGGAAAACGTGCATAAAACCGACCAACTACTGAATTAT
Organism: Sipha flava; assembly: GCF_003268045.1. NCBI lineage: Eukaryota > Metazoa > Arthropoda > Insecta > Hemiptera > Aphididae > Sipha > Sipha flava. The sequence goes on from NW_020272577.1 coordinate 61,502, forward strand.
TTTTGCCGAACATAGCATTGCAACCATCAGAACTAAAACCGATGACATTACTATCTGGAATATTAAATTTTTCAAAACTTTTCATAACAGAATTAAATAAATTGTTTGCTGTTGCTCCTGAATTTGGATTTTTTATGTCATGTACTTGCACCAAATCTCAAAATCTGCTTACAATTTGTCCAACTTCACTATCAAAAAATCGAACAATTATACCTAATGTTGACTCGCTGGCTATATCTGTTGATTCGTCTATTAATATTGGAAATTGATTTTGCTTAAGTTTGTATGCAAGATTTTCTTTTGCACATGGTGTAATAACGTTTTTAATAATACTTGTAGCCTTGGTTCTCTTGAGCTTTATTTTTTGACAAATTTTTGAGTCTGGGAATATACTTTTTAAAAGACCTTCTAAATGTTCTATACTGTTAAAAGAGATATTATGTTCAGCTAAATATCCAGTCAATTTGATTTCTGCAATTTTTACATCTTTGTCTAAATCATCCTTTTCAAAACTTGTAAAATTGGTCATCATTAATGTTGACTTGGGAGGAGCACTTTTTATTAAATTTAAATGTTTAGTGCCTTTACTATAGTATTTAATAGTACTTAATTCAGACACAAATGTTACATTGCACTTGATACATTTGGCTTTGAAATTATTATTTTCAACTGGTTTTAACCAACCTTTGAATTCTTGTATGGATTCCCAGTGAGACCTATACTTTTGTTTTCTATGCTTGTGATGACCAATAGTTTCAGAGTTTGATAAAGTTTCCATCGAACTTGATTCAATATCACTCTCTTTAATCTAATAAATTAATTTTTTATTAATTAATTTTATTTAATAAATTATTTTAAATTCAATAAATTTATAAAAATTCAATGAATGCAATATGTACATTTTTTTATGGTATAATCATTATCAACTTTTGATTTTCAAATGGCAACCTATACTTTAAACAAAAATGTTTTAAAATTCTTAAATCTTTTAAGAAAAATTTGTTTAAAATACTGTCAAGAATGCTTGTTATAGCTCAACAAATAAATTTAAAAAAAAAAGTCCTAAGTACTGAACTAAGAAGTATAAAAACTAATAATACTTAAAACATCAAAGTTAAAATAAAGTTTTCCAAAAATTGTCTATACCTAGGTACTCTCAAATATTTAATAAATTAAATTAGCAATACTACTTTATGAAATTACTGACTATTTTTTTTATACTGAGTATTTGGTTTTGTACCTGTGTAGAGTTTTGAATATTAAAATCGGTAGTTGATATATCATGTGAACTTGATTGCTGTGTTGTTATACTTTCCTAAAGTAATATATATATTTTTCCAATGGACTGATAATATTAAATTTTAAAGCACTCCAATGAGAATTGTTTAACTTACTACTAATGATTTTTTTTTCTTTAATACTGGTGATGGATCATCTTCAGAATCTGAATTATTTGACTGAGAAAAAAAGAAAAATTAGGTTTACTTCGTTGAAATCAGAATGATTCAAAACGTATTCAAGTATAAGAATTATGTTTCTATTACACTCCCATCGAAATAAGCATTTGCTACAAAATCAAAGCCCTAGGTATTAGCTAGTGATAGCTTACTTTAGTAATTTTTAATAAATATTTTTTCATTTTATAGATTTAAGTAGTATAAAATATATACAATTTCAATGAATATATATTTATTAAATAATAATTTAATGTCAATGGTAATTTATAACTTTTAACCCTTCAATGCGCGATTTTTTTTTCTTTCAAAAAAAAATGTTTTTAAACTAAACTATGTGCCAGGAATTCGGAAAAAATATTAAAAAAATTCTCAAATTGTTTTTTAACTTAAATCGAGCTATTTTAATTTGTTGCTTCTAAGCAACACTGCGCGTGAATGCTTATGAAAAAAAACTAATAACATTGTAAATAAAACATTTATTTTGTAAAAACACGTCATTAACTTTTTTGATTTTTATCCTATTCAATGTAATTAACATAGTAAATTATAAAATATAATATTATAAAAACAAATACATTACCTATATGAAAAATATGTTTAAAAACAAAATAATATAAAATTTACCTTTATTTTATTTTAAATTAAGCAATCAAAAAACTAAAATTTTCCTCTTGTAGAAACTGAGCACTTAATAATATTTTTATTTTTTTTTTTTTACTAAAAATTTTAAACATAAACCATATTTTATAACATGAGAATAATAATAAGAATTACATAGTTGAAAAATATTTATTCATGTCACATGATAGTCTTCAAAACACTGCTTATCTTTGGTTTGACATAAATATTGCTTACACTTAGAACACATCCAAAATGTAGTACCAGTACAGTGGGGAATTTTACATCGCCCTTTTTTATCCTGGAATCTCGGCCAATGTCCTAACATATCTTTCCTTACATCCTTTGGTGTAGAAGTAGTAGGTCTTCTTTTTTTTACATTTTGAAGTTCTGCTTCAAGCAATGAAGGACGCCCACGACTCTTTCTTATAACACCTGTTTTGGTTAAACAAAATGCCAATTCTTTTCTCCAATCCGCTAATGTGTACTTCACAGGTTCCATTTTTTCTTCTTTTACTCGTTTATATAATAGCCACGAATTGACTGTAGTCAAATCAAGTAAATGGTAAAATAATCGTACAAACCATTTTCGAGATCTCATTTGAATTTTGTTTCGACCAATTAAGCTATCCAATGTGTCCACACCTCCCATAAATCGGTTATATTCCTTTATTATAAAAGGACATTCAACTGTCGTTTTGGTTTTAGATTTTTTATCAAAACGTTCAATTGATGATTTAGGTTCAATACCACAGTATGTTGACATTAAAGTTACTAATTTATTATCTTTCCATACTACGTTACTTAACGGAGCTTCTTTGTAAGATGTTATATATTCATATGCCGTACCACGTATTTGTTTTTTAAAAAACTTTTCATCAGGTAATCTACAATTAGGAATTCCATTACGTCTTATAGTACCTACACTCAATATTCCTTTTTGATATAAGGCTGCCATTAGAGGAATGCTTGTGTAATAGTTATCAAAATAAACTCTATAATTTGCATTAGTAGGAACTTCACGAGTCAACCTTATCACTACATTGGCACTAGAGCCTAAATCTTCCTCATTTTGTAATCGAAATCTTTCTTGATTTAAATTTCAAATTTGTAAGAAAATCCTTTGTAGTCACTAAGCACATACAATTTAAACCCCCACTTATGAGGCTTCATCGGAAGGTATTGCTTTAAATAATTTCTGGTTTTGGTAGCACATAGCTGTTCATCAAGTGCTAAGTCTCTACGATACGGAATGCTACTAAATTTAGCATTTAGATAGTCACCTAATGGTCTAATTTTGTGTAACCTATCATGATTTACATGGTCTTTGGGAAACATTTTCTCATTATTGTTAAAATGCAAAAACTGTCTAATTTGCTCAAATCTCTTTTGGGTCATTGCTTCATAAATTGGAGAGAAACCCAAATAATCACTCCAATAATCCCTCACATTTGGTACATGGCACACTGAAGCATATAAACAAATACCTACAAACCTTTTTAGTTCAACAATAGATACACTGTATGGTTTGTTTGGATTTTTTTGAGTTGAATATAGCTCAGATTCAGTTTTAATTTTGTCAAATAATTCATTAGTGAAAAAATATGAAAAAAATTGCAGAGGTGATTCGAAATTTAAAATATTAGTAGGCAAAGTAACTGGACTGTGTACTAGACTGATGTCATTGGTTATTAGGTTACCTTTCTTCCACTTCAAGTTAACTGGTTTTTGAGTATGTTGGACTCTAACTCTAGGAATATGTGTATTGGTAGGAACAGGATAATTAATACTAGGAGGTGGCACTGGTCCCTGAGAAGTTTGAGGTTTTGAAATAGTAGAAACAAGATGACTAGTTATATTAGTTGAATCTATATAAGATCTCAAAGATCTACTATTATGTGACAATGTATTTTTATTGATACTGTTGTACCCTGTAGACTACATGTCGTTTATACGACACCCGGTAGTATCAATGTATATTTTTTTTCTTGTAATAAAGTGGCCTACGTAACCAGCGAGCCATCGGCATTTGCTTGATCAGCGAATCCCACGACTCGGCGGAAACGCTGGGTTGTTTGTCACAATGCTCGAGCAGTCAAGTAATGACCACTACAGAGCATCAACGCGTGTCAGAGTATCTTTTAATATTTTATAATTGTAGTATTTCATTATTTTATTATTGCATTATTTCTTTATTCCATTTTAAATAGTCCATAGTTCATTTTAATTATAATAAAGTGCTACTTCTTTAAAACAACTCTCCTTTTATTTATCACCTTCACCACAAAAGGTACCATCACATCATTTTTTTTTTTTTTTTTTTTTACATTTAAATTTATCTTTCACAAGCAGTGGCAAAAATGGTGGAAAGTACACTAGGAGCTTCCAGATAGACACAGACAAAAGGCCATTGGACCTTCACTTTAATCTTTTGCTGGTTCCTACACTGTGATCAGAGTCCTCGTCACTCCTATCTTCACCTTGTCTCTTGAGACCACCAAAGGCACTGTAATTGGTATTATCTTTTTGCTCAGCATTATAAGATCTTATTTGCCTCGTAATGGTTTTCTCTGTTTGTATGTCTACTTCTGGATCCTTTGTGGCAACAAATACTCTTCCTCCCCAGTGTACTTGACATTTAAATCCATCAAATATGTTTGGGTAATCCCTAGCAAGCTGAGAGACACTTATCATTGGTAGAGAGTTGTCTACATCAGTTGACAATTTGAACCCCTTTAAGAAACCATGTAGCAAGCCACCTGTATCTACATTCTTGTTGCCTATTGTCTCACACTTAGTATTCAACAAATAATATTCATTATCTTTCTTGTCATATCTTAAGGCCCCAGAATCAAATGTGAGGTCAATGTGTCCACCTATAGAATTTCGGTCACGTTGACTTGCAGGAAAGTTTTTGTTAAAGCACATTTCTAACTCTCCCAATTCTATTTTTAATAAGTTTTCAGCTCTGTCTACTCATTGCCGATACGTTCCAAAAACTCTCCCGATTTTAGCTTCCATTGCCTTTTCTATCAACCACTTCACCTCCTCTGTCATTTTACCTCAAAAACGTCTTCATTGTTTTGATATCCCGTTTGAAGCTCTCACATTTATTTCTCGAGTTCATATATTACTACTTTTTAAGGATTGCAAATATAATAGCGATAGAGTCAATATGCCTTCTTTCTCTGTCAATCACATCTTCAATGAATTTATAAAATTAAATTTCCATAATTACTGTTTGGTTTATACTAATGGCTCAGTGTCAACCAACTCTGCAGGTTTCTCATTCTTTATCCCTGAAAGGATGGTCAAATACTCCGATACCTTACCCCAGGTTGTTTGTTCTTTTACGGCAGAGTGCTATGCGATTGCGACAGCTCTTGGATATATCAAATCTTTAAACATTACAAAATGCTTGATTGTCTCGGATTCCCAAGCAGCTCTTTGCGCTATTAATTCTACCTCAATTTCTGCGGCCACGTCTCCCCTTATTCTTAAAATCAAAGCTTCGCTTTTTGAATTATACTCTCAGGATATAATAATCGAATTCTTGTGGGTCCCAGGCCATTCGGGAATCTCAGGCAATGAAGTTGCTAATATCCTAGCCTCATCCACCAAATATAGCTTAAACACATCTGTGCGTAAAATCCCATCCTCGGATCTTTTTAATATTTTACAAAATAATTACAAACAGGCTTGGCAAGATAGATGGTCATCAGTGGCTCCTGATTTCGCTAAGTGGTATAGATCCATAACCCCCACTATTCCACGACACCCATGGTTTATTAACCAGCCCCTTGACAGGTCCCAAATCGTCCGATTCACCAGGCTCAGACTTGGTCACAATTTACTTCCCGCACATGCCTTCCACCTCGACTTGAACTACTCCCCGTTGTGCACTCGTCATGCAGAAGAATCAATCTGCGACTTCTCACACATTCTCGCCGATTGTTCAGCACTCTCCATTTCCCGATCTAAATTGCTTCGTTTTTTACATAATAATAATATTATGTCTTTAGAACCTACAGTTATCCTTAATTATTTTTCAAGAGCCATTATCATTTTTATTTTGAAATTCTTCGAAAATGCTGGATTCTCTATTTGATTATATTGATTTTAATCTGTTTTTTTTGTCGTTCTTTTTTTTTTTTTTTTTCTTTTGCTTGTTTTTGTTTTGTTGTTGTAGGTTTAAGTTTGTTAACTTTCTAACCTCTGATTGTTTTCTTTTTCTTTTTTTTTTTTTTGTCATTATATATTCTTTTTAGGCCTATTTATATCTTGTATTATTAGTTGTTAACATATCTTTAGCTGTAATGGTTAAGCTGTAATAATTTTATATTGGTAGCTTAAATAAAAAAAAAAAAAAAAGAAAAAAAAGTAAAACGATTAACACAGATCTCAACCAATCAATGGAAAACAATGTTTCTAGTTTCTTTTCAAAATTCATTTAGTAAAAGGGCATTTTCATGTGTAAAACATATTCTATAATTATTCACTTTATATTGTACCTATTACATTTGATTATAAATTATAATATTTGTATTGTCTATGGTTTAAAAGTAAATAAAAAAAAATTTAGTGAACATACATGTATGTATTTTTTTAATACTTTGTAGATAGCCTCACAGGTTTCCGGAATTATTTTGCAGAGAGCTGGTTTAGAAATGGCAGTTAAAAATTCCATGTCCTTAAAGCTTCTTCCGGTAGCAAGGAATCGTAAGGTAGCTGAGAGTCTCTCGTGTGGAGATATGGCTTTTCTCATAACAGTGTCTTTTTTTACGATAAACGGAGAAACTAACTTTAACAACTCAACATAAGTCTCTTCATCCATTCTCAAATAATTTCGCCAGTCATTGGGTTCATTTCATAATTTTCGCAATAAGTTTATATGAGAAAATTCCCTTTTCTTCAGCAACCATTTGCGGCTCCACTTTCTTCTTAGTCTTCGTGACTGTTTTGCTTTTTTCGCTAAACAAACTAGATAACGACCACAACAGTATTTCCTCCATGGCGAAAGCTAATGGCCAACTGAGTTGTGATGAACCGTGGTCGACAAAGAATATTGGACAAGAAATCGTAGCGTGTAAACAATATTCACTATTTCGATAAATTGGTACAATAAAAACGACGATAAATTGTCAATTACATTGTAACGATTTATTGTTACGTGTAAACCCGGCTTTAGTATAACGTAGTATGAACACGGTTTACCATCATAATATAATAAACTCATGAACCCTTGAATTATAAAAATACGAGTATCTAAAATTCAAACAATTTAATAATGTAAAATTAAGTATTAAGTATTTAATATAATATATATGTATCACTTTATTATAGATATTAGATATGCATTTGTTATTTGGTGTTCGACGATTGCTGTTATAATTTAATAATAGAAATATTATTTGAATAAGAGAAGGAGATGTCCGTGTACGCGTACCTATCGATCAAGTCCATAGGGCATAGACCCGAAACTAAAATTATGTGCAGTACACTATAGTAGATACTAAACACACTATATAATGTAATAAATTGTAATACTATTTCTTCTTAATTTTAATTTGGATTCATTAATTTATATACATGATAAAAACATTTTGAGTGCTTCATATATTAATGTGTGTAGTTCAAAAATATATATTTAAGCCTCCACTACAGACTATGAGTGAAAAATTAATTTAACGGTCACCAAGAGGACCAGAATAAATGACCGCTATAGAGAGGTAGTATCGTCCCCAATAGAGTTAATAAATTTCTAATATTAAAATAACACTCGATACATTCGAAGAGACCAATATAATATATAGACAAAGTTGTGGTAATAAATAATTAAAAGTAAAATGTAAATCACATAACATATTATTCTAATTATTTAGGTCGTATAGTATCTATAACGTCGCCTGTTAAACATTATTAAAATAATTCCTGTATAATATTTTAAGCAAATATTTTTAAAATCACATTTATTCAAAATTTCTAAAATAATAAACATAAAATGTTATAGTAACGGTTAAACTATAAGAATTAAAACTGAATATTATGGTAACGTTTAAAAAACGTTCTTCATATAATAATATAAAATAAATGTTTCTACAATAATAAGACAACATTTATATCAAAATGTTTAACATCATTTAATATACAATGTTACTTACTATAATATCAACATTACTAAATTGCTGTCTGAGATTCCTCTATCTGCAGATACCTTAAAATCTAAATTGTAATAAAACTTGATTTTTACTTACCAATTTCTGATGAACTTGACGACTTTGAAGAATAATGTGGTAATTCAATTTCTTTTTTCTCTTTTTTTGATTTTTTAAAATTACTATACCTGCAGGAATCAGATTCTTTATTTATCAGTTTATTCCTTTTTTTTCTACTACTACGTTCATACTCAGAAAGGTCTGATGTTATGATAGTAGTTTTTGCTTTATTTTTAGCTTTTATTAGTGATACTATAAAATAATAAAAATACTTAATTATAATATCTATATATTTATATATTTCTAATTTTAAACTAACTAATATTATTTTTTAGCTCTCTAGCATCAAATATATCAAAATCATTTGTATTATAAGGAGACTTTCTGCTTATAAGTTTATTTACACTAGACGTTGAATGCAACGGTTTAGGCCATGCACATTTACCATTGAAGTACCAAATTGATGGAACTGCAGATACTGAATTTTCTTTTGTAAATAAAACGATTGAATACACCATTTTTTCCCTTTGATAATAACAACTTCTAAAGTACACAATTGAATTAATACTATGTACAATTAATTATTAATACAAATTATAAACAAAAACTTATTTAATAAATAGTAAATATACATTTTATATTTATTAAATTAAATTATTGAACAAGTAGAAAAAATAATAATAATAATAATAATAATAATAAAATATACGTTTATACAAAGTAACAATATAGGAGTATTTTTTGTATATCGTTTTATTTTGAGAACAAAAAAGAAATTAGTTATCTGTGTGTAAAATAGGCATTACAATGTCCGTTATAGGAAGAAAAAATGATATACTTTTTAACAACATGATTTGTACTATAAAATGTGAAATCGTCAGAGAGTCTATTTAAAATAAAAATATCTAATTTGCTAGATTTAATAGGTTTTTCAAAAAATACTTTTTTTTTAGTAAATACTTTTCCTACAATTACAATTTGTTCAGTAATTGTATCTGTTATAATATTAAATACTTTAACTATATCATTATTAGCTGTACCAAAATAACTATCAGATTCCTTATGAATTTTAAGGGTTATTAATTTATTAGTTAAAATTAGAGTTTTATATTGATATCCTCCAGAAAGTGTAGATGGTAAAGGGCCATTATTATGTTGAAATTTTAAAATTGTACCACTTTCTACTTGATTTGTATAGGATTTAAAACTGGTATTAATTTCATTTCTTTGTATCGTTTTACAATTTGTTCCAATGGTTTTTCATGTTTTCTTAACAAAACCTTAAATGTTTTCATGAAATTTTCAAAAGGAAAGCAACTGACATTTTCTAATGGACCAAACAATTTATAATCCTGACACAAATGTAATAATCCGTGTACATTATGAGAAATTAAATGTTTCCCATAAATTACTTCAAAAGATTTTACAAAATAGTTTAAAAGATCTTGAGCAAATTGTAAATATGTACCTAGATTAGAACTAATTAATATTACCATGGCAATATGAAAACTCATAAAATTTGTATAACATCTTTCAGACAAACAATTTTTAAACACCAACGGACCAGTATAAAGTAATAGTTGACGAAGTTCTGTTGCTTTTCAACGACAAATTTCTTCCAAATCTCTAGGTTTTCTACTAAACTCTATTGGAATATGATTTTTTATAGAACGTAAATTAGATGAAATTTGTTTTACCTTAGAGTTTGGAAGACGTACTAATAATGGCCCATTTAACCATAGCAATACAAGCTTACGCATGACTCCTAAACAGGTGAGATGCATGTAATCTAATGAAAAGCCATCAACAATATTAAAACGAGGCAATTCTAACAGAATGGAATTAATATTTGAAACATGATACTCTTCTTGCTGTCTTGAAACAAAATTATTGTGAGTTCTACAAGTTGACATTTCGTCTTTATATGGGAAACAGATACTATTACATAAATATTCACCTTCTTGGGTACATTTTGAACATGATGAAAAAAACATTTGGTTTTTGTTAAAAAAGATTTAGCAGGGGCATCACAACAAAATGCAAAATGCTTACAGGAACTGAAGACTGATTAATTTCAAGAACATTTGATAATAATTATTTTGCTTCGTTGACAAAATCAATAAGGAATTCGTTACTGTCTATCGGTTTACTTTTACCCCAATATAAACCAACAAGAAAAACTTTTTTTTCCAATAAATAATTGTGTGGTTTAACGTAAGCTAAAATTGGCCATAATTGACAATTGCTACTATGAGATATCGGAAGCCCGTCGATGCCAATAACTAATTGGATTTCATTAGGAATTTTTTCAATATTTGAAAAATACTTAAGTATATAATTAGTTAACCCAAAATGAAAATATTTTCCACTAGGATTGATAGAACGAATTTGTCCAAGATTAATTTTAGGAATTTGAAGAAGAGTTCTAGAGTCCTTGGGAAGTGTTTCAAAGCCTTTATGTTTCCTTAGAATAATTAATAATTCATTTAAGTGGCACTGGGCTATTTTACATTTCACGGTCCGTTCCTTTAGTTCAGATTCAATAGAATTATTGTTGAAATATTTTGTAGGATTCTCAAAATTTGATAAAACTATAGATAATGAAGAAGGTACATTAATACTCTCACGATAATCAGAAAATAAGTTAGATTTCAAGAAGTAATGATTTAGTGTTACATGACTTTCAACAATATTATCAATATGTACAGACGAATTTGTAGGTACATTTAAATTGGTAGGAGAGCTAGAAGAATTATCGACTGGAGCCAAAAATAAATTATTAGCTAAAACTGCATCTTGATTTTCTAATTGGATAATTTTTCTACGAGTTCGTGAAGAACATTTCGAAAGACTTCTTTTGGAACTTCTATTAATTTTAGGCATTTCTATAAAAGTAAAAACAAATGAAAAATAAAAAAAATATCAGTAATAGACAGTATATCGATCTACACTTATATATTATTATAAAATGTATGAATTGTATGGTTAGCAACGATTGTGGTCCAAGGTGTAGCAATCTATGCTCATATTGAAAAATTAAATTAGTAACTAAGTCTCTTGATGGAAGAACGATGGGATGCTTTTGGTTGAACTCAATATTTGCGTTGTCAAGACGACCACCAACTCGTATTAGCCCATGTTGGTCAATAAAGGGACATAGAGACCTCAACCCACTTCTGCGGCATACCACTCTGTCAGACTTCAAGCAAGCAAGTTCCTCACTGAATGAATGACTTTGAGCATCTGCTAACCAAAAACGTTCTGCATCAAGTTGTTCATCAACCTTGATAAACCCAACGAGGCAGTTTTCTCTTTGTTTTGTTACTCAACACTTACAATTTGTTATGAATCTACGTACCAATGCTGTGACGCGAATAAGAATGTTCCAACGAGAGTATTTACTTAACAGCCAGCGAGATTTGACACCACCCGTGATCAATGCTAATTTTACAGGGCGGACTTCGGGTAACTCTTCAGGTAACACAGGTTTGTTTGGCCAAAAACATTTACTCTTAGACAACCATGATGGACCATTCCACTATAAATCTGAGCTCGCCATTGATATTGCATCAATTCCCCTTGTGATCAGATCCGCCGGGTTGTCTTTTGTTGGAACATGATGCCATTGACCGGGATACGTTTTATCGCATATACGCGCTATTCGATTAGAAATATAAACTTGAAACAGAAGTTTGCTACTAATCCATGCAATGACAATAGTGGAATCACACCAGTAGAACACATTAACATTGTCTATTTTAATATTCAAAACTGCCAGCTGTTTCTGAACATCATCCATGAGCTCTACCAACAATAGTGCCCCACATAATTCGAGTCGTGGGATGGTGGTTGTACGAAGGGGAGCCACTCTTGATTTGGATGTAAATAAGTTAACCGAGATATGACCGTCAAAAGTGATGGATCGAACATATATACTTGCACCAAAGGCTTCTTGAGACGCATCACAGAAACCATGTAACTCTAATGTGGCATAACTGTATGATGTGATACGTCTGGAAATATTCAGTTTCTCAAGTGGCTTCAAACCACCATAAAACCTGATCCACCTATTTTGATAGTCCTCAGGCAATACCTCATCCCAGTTTATCTTTAATGTCCACATTTGTTGCACAAATATTTTTCCTTTAATGAGCACAGGCGAAATTAAACGAAGTGGATCATATACACTGTTTATATCTGAGAGAAGTGTTCTCTTCGTCATACGTATTGGAGGCTGCCAATCCTTTACATTGAACTTGAAACAGTTATTAGCTGGCTGCCACAGCAATCCCAAAGCACTGACTGTATTTTCATCGCTTAATTTTATTACGAAATTTGGATCATCGTGGGCTTGAGGTATAAGACTCATCAATTGAGGGGAACTTGAACACCATTTACGAAGTGGAAAACCATATTGGTTCAAGGTTGACTGAAGCTGTTGATACACATGAAACAATTGATCATCTGATTCACCCCCACTGAGTAGATCATCAACATAAAAATCTTGATGTATGACCCTCTTAATAGCAACGTCGTCAACATCAATAGCAATTTGTGACAAGCAGCGAGTTGCTAGGAACGAAGCACATCGAGTGCCATATGTAACTGTGTTCAACCTATAATCTTTTATCTGTTCATGTGGGTCTGCTCGGTACAAAATGTGCTGAAAGTCTCGGTCCTCTTCGGCAACCAGCACTTGTCTGTACATTTTGGCTACGTCCACCCGCGGTTATGGCAATCCGATGTATACGAAATCGCAGCAGTATACATATCAGATCTGGTTGAGCCTTTGGTCCTTTTAAGAGAATATCATTTAATGACAATCCTGAAGACGTAGTTGCTGATCCATCGAACATAACACGAAGCTTGGTTGTAACACTTTCTGCCTTAAACACAGCATGGTGGGACAGGTAATAGGTAGGGCCACGAGATAAAATGTTTGCCAACTCCATATGCCCCATGACAATATATTCAGCCATGAAATATTTGTATTGTTTTGCTAGTGATGGTTCCTTTACAAGACGTTTCTCTTAATTAAAAAATCGCTGCAGAGCGCGGCGTCGAGAATCTCCAAGAACATGAGGATATTTCATAAAAGGAAGGCGAACTACAAAGCGACCTAGCTTATTACGTGATACAGTAGAAAGGAAATGGTCCTCAGACCTTTGTTCCTCAGCACTTTGCCGTAAAGACTTTGTAGTATATAGTAAAGATGACGAATTTGTACTAGTAAGAACTGGTGGTAAAGCTGATGCACAAGACATAAATGGCAATTTTCCTGTAACTATCCAACCAAAATCAGTGCTCCTTAAATAAGCGCTGGTAAACAACTGCCACTTTTCATTACCCAATATATCAAAGAATATTTCAGCCCCGAGTAGTATGTCGATGGAACCAGAAATGTAAAACTGGGGGTTCGCCAAGCGACTTCTAATTCCATTTGGTATATGCATACAATCATTTACCATTTGAACAGGTACAGAATTTACAATAACTGGCAGAGAGTGAAATTGAACACTGCGTTGACCTTCACCAAAACGAGAGGATACATTTGTTTTTAACAACAGTTTTGATTTAGATGACCTAGCACCAATCCCAACAATATCACATATAGTATTGGATGACTTTAAACCAAGTTCCTTCGCACAGGCATGAGTTATAAAATTTAACTGTGATCTAGAGTCCAGCACAGCTCTATACGGTCGTGGTTGACCATGTTGGTCGTTACCAAGTACAATGGCTGTAGCTAACATGACATTCACTGAAGATTCAACCACTGGTGATTTCTGTATAACTTCTGTATAAAGCACGGTCTGTTCTACATCTGGCAATTGGACTGATACATTCTGATCGACGGAAACATCTGTATCATTATGCAGTTTAGAGTTATGACGTTTGCCGCATTGAGGACAACCAGGAAATCTACAATCACGCACTTGATGACCATAGCTTAAACAATTGAAACATAGACGCAATTTTGACACTGTATTTTTTCTCTCTGGCAAAGACATTTTCTTGAAATTGTCACAAATATAAATTTTATGCGCAGCAGAGCACACAGGACATTTAATGGGTTTTGCTCCAGATGACTGAGAAAGCAAAACTTTATTATTAAGTTGTTGACCTTTGGTCCGATGCGATCGCTCGTTGACATTGCTGGGTATGCCGGTACCAACTTCATAAGCAAAGACCCGTTTGGCAAGAAATGACTCTATTTGCTCATATGTGGGGAGTTCTTTACTATCTTGTCGCAACTGCAGTACTTGCATCAAGTTGACCGCATATGAGTGTCACCAACCAGGCATCCCAATGCAACACTGGTTGTCCAAGAGCCTTCATGGGATGCTACATGATGATGAAGCTTGCGTAGCTCCTCTGCTGTAGCTGTCATTACCTTTGGCGAATTCAACAATGCTCGAATGTGACTTTGGATCGTAAAACCTTTATTTTCATAATGCCGTATCAATTCATTATATGCAGCATGATAATTATCTGCAGTGATAGTAAAGTTTTTGATGATGTCAGCAGCAGCACCACCTAAACTAGACTTGAGGTAATGTAACCGCTGAACATCAGTTAAAGACACATTGTTGTGAAACAAAGCGTTGAAAGTGTCGAAGAACGATGACCAATCTTCCAAGTTGGTAAGTAAGTACAACCAGAAGACTATACTCAAAGATATGACCGAAAAGAAAAAAAAAATTGAAATCAGTCGACCATTTGCTGTTCAAGAGTATAATTTTATGGGAGGAGTGGACATGATGGATAGGATGATAGCTCACTATCCTCATGGCTTCAAAAATCGAAAGTGGTATCTTAGAATTTTTTTTCATATAATTAACATGGCTATAGTGAACAGTTGGATATTCTATAGAAAAAGTGTGGATGGAAATATGTCATTGTTAAATTTTAAAGGTTCAATAGTGTGGACTATGTTGGAGTTACAAAAAGCAAAAAAAAGAGGTAGAAAATCTAACTCTATTGACCAAAAAAACCCCACCAATAAAAAGGAAATATAAGAAGTCTATTCCAACGGAAATTAGATATGACAATATTGATCATTATCCATTAAAAAAAGAAACTGACCAAGCTTCTCGCTGCCGTAATGAGATCTGTACATCCAGAACAAGATATACATGTGAAAAATGTGAATGTGCTGTATGCCCTGAGTGTATGAAGTCATATCATACAAAATAGTAAAAGTATTATTATTGTATTATTCATTGTATAATTCTGTACAAGTAGTGCATAATTTTGACTGTTTTTTATCAAAAAAGTTTGTTTTGTTTTGTTTTTATTTCAATTTTTTAATTATATTATATATTGTGTAACTGTGGACAGAGGTAATCCACAATTTTTACTTATGTTCCTAATTGAAGAAATATGTTTTGTTTTGTTTTTCATTATTTTATGATCTATACTTTAATTATGCACAGGTAATTGATACTTGTGATCAGTAAAAAACTATTCAAGTTCTGTATTTTTTAAATTTTTTGATAGATTTTATGTTCTAAAATACTTAAAAAATGTTAATTAATGTTATAATAGTTATATTTGAATGTTAAATATACAAGTTAATAATTCTTTTTGAAAAATAAAAAATATTTTTTTTCCTTGAAATATTGCACCTAGGTATCATATGATACCGCATGATAAAAAAAAAAAAATTAAAAAAAAATTTTATTTTTATTTTTCCCAACATCTAGAAGCAAAGAGCTAAATGATTCTGAATTTTAATATTTCATTTTTAAGAAAAAAAAATCTCGTGCATGAAGAGGTTAAATCTGTTTGCGGCGCAAACACCATTTATTATAGAAATTTATATAATTTAACAATTTAGCAATAGAAAAAAAAAATATGGTTTATCAGCTCCTGTAAGCATATGCTTGTGTTGGAAGTTGAGAGTTATAATAGTTAAAATATATATAAAAATGGATGTTTAAATAAATTATAAATAAAATATTTAGTTTCTAGAACATATACATATCACATACTGTTTTACTATTCCAGTATTCCACCATAAATTGCTGTTTATTAAATGTAAATTACTTTGTATAAACACCGCGCTCTAAATAATACCTGAATCTGTTATTAAATAATAAAAATAATTAACTATATATTATTAAACACGAACTACGGCAACAAATACAAATCGTTATAACAGGCGTTTTAACACAACAACACCTTGACCAAGAATATACCATAAATGACGGAAACAATCGTAGAGTGATATTCAAGTTCAGATAATGATTGTATAATGTTATAAAATTTAAAAACGGTCAATGCTGAATGCTCGTAATCTGTCGGTGGCATAGAAAAGAGAGATCGGTGGTCGCAAGTCGTCACTCATCAATCGTCTGTCGTCCGTCAGCGAGCCATTGTTAAGGAAGAGCAGGGTAGAGTAGATATGAAAATCCAAAAATAGTTCCATAATTAATGTGGGATTCGAATTTCTAGAATTATAGACATAGTTATCTTATATTATTTCATTGTTAATATTTCCACGGAAGTGGTATATATAAATATATATAGATTATTAACCGATAGTGATAATTGCTTGGTTTTTTTTTTCTTATTTCGGCAACTATCATATAAGTGTGTTGAACTAATTTCCACTTTATTATGTTTGATATAACTAATTTTATCGAATGTATTGTGTGTGTCCCTCTTAGGCTGGTGTCACACGAGCGTACAAAATGCGCACGTTATGACGAACGTACTTTTTAACGCGCGTACTAGAGTGGGCACACGAGCGTTGGTATGACGTCCGTTAAAAATAAAATAATTGGAATTGCTACTAAAATAGTACATTCACCATATAATACTTGTGGTAAAAAGTAGTGTTATTAAAATAATTTTTACTTCTAACGATGGATACACATGATGTTTTTACTTTTGGTTCGTTAGTGTATTTATACCTTAAAACAAAACCAAAAAATAGAAAACATTGGGTTCACCCAATCAACAGCGAAAGGCATACTTCAGGACATTACGTGCAACTTTACAAGAAACTACGGCAATATCCTGTAAAATTTTTTAATTATTTCCGCATGACCATAAGTTCATTTGACGAATTATTATCGTATATTGAATGTGACATACAACGTCAGAACATTCACACGAGGTCAGCCATAGGACCTGAAGAAATGCTTGTCATAACGTTGAGGTAATAATACTTACTTTATAGGTGAAGAATAGATTTTATTTATATAATAATTTCCGTATTAC
This sequence comes from Sipha flava, assembly GCF_003268045.1. Lineage (NCBI taxonomy): Eukaryota > Metazoa > Arthropoda > Insecta > Hemiptera > Aphididae > Sipha > Sipha flava. Next base: position 79,020 of record NW_020272577.1, read on the forward strand.
TAAAATATCTGTTAGTAAACTTTCAGAAATATTTTTATTACGAAGATGAAATGTATAAATTTTAAGTTTAATTTTTAAAAGTTTGTTTGGTTATAATTTTCTTGCAAATTGAAATTGTCGTTTGAAATTTCATCACGAGAAAATTCTGAGTAATATGACGCAGCTGATGATGTTGCAGACGGTGGACGAACAAAGTCATAATCAGGAGTATGAGAAAGTGGTCGAAATGAGGCGGCAGGTGTAGTGTTCAATAGTGATTGAATGTTTGAATGACTGTTGAATGATCGATTAATATGAGTTTTATTTTTAATGTTATTAAGGAGTTGCATTGTTTGCATTCTGAAACTAAATTTCTGGTCTGCAGTTAACGATTTAACTGTTGGAAGTAGTGAATAAAAGAATGCCATGTCTTCATCTTGTTTCATAGGGTTTTTTGTCACTTTATTATTATGTGACTCCATAAAGTCAACTAGAGCTTGCTCCACATTAGGCTTCTTTCGCTTATTTGTTGATTTTTCGTTTAGAGAAGAGGAAGAACTCTCGGCCATTTGATGATTCAGATGATGATAACTTCCATCCTCAATATTAACTGATGAATTAAGCTCTCCTTCATTGATATTAGGCGATGTTGGTTAAGATAGAGGTTGGTCTTCGAAATTTGAATCAGTGTTTCTTAACTCTCTGTTTTTTCTAGGAAAGACAATTGTTTCCCATAAACATACAACTTTGTTTTTTTAGCAGCTGAACCAGATCTTGAGTTATTGGTTTGTTTTTTTAAACTTCGCACATAGTTGTCACGAATTGAACGCCATCTACCCATTACATCTAATACTGGAAAAAAAGTATTTAAAATTTTTGTTTTTATTTTAAATGAATAATTTTAAAGAAATGATAAATTATTGCTTTAATTAAACGATTCTCATCAAATCTTTTTAGTGTACAAAAAAGTGTAAATTTTACAAGTCTATATTAAAGTTACGTTTGTAATATTTAGTTTTATAGTTTTTTAATTTTAACAAATACCTAGCTTCCGGCTGCAGTTTTTAAGAACTGCATTTCAATTTTCGGATAGGAAGATCCACTGCAAGTCAAGTTGTAAGAACAGTTTGCCTAAGTATTTGGAAAAATTTGAAAGAAGTATGCATTCCTATACCAGATGAAAATATGTGGCTCAAAATTTCAGAGGAGTTTAAAATCAGATCAAATTTTCCCAATTGCTTGGGCGCTGTGGACGGTAAACACATCCGTGTTGTAAAACCGGAGAGAAGTGGCTCTTTGTTTATGAACTATAAACACTTTTTTTCAATCGGACTTATGGCTGTCGGTGATGCAAATTATAAATTCATTTATGTCGACGTCGGGTCATATGGGAAAGATTCTGATTCCACTATTTTTGAAAATTCGGTGCTTTGGAAGAATTTGGAGAGAAATAATTTAAATATTCCTACATCGTCACAAGTACCTGGAATAAATATTCCTATACCTTATACCTTATGCTTTTGTTGGTGATGAAGCTTTTGGTTTAAGCACGCATTTGCTTCGGCCATACTCCGGTACTCATTTGCCAACTCGAAAAAAAATTTTTAACTATCGCTTGACACGTGCTAGACGATATGTGGAGTGTACATTCGGTATACTACCAAATAAATGGCGTATATTCCACAGGCCTATTGATGTAAAAGTAGATTTTGCTGTCGATATCGTAAAATGTTGTTGTGTATTACACAATTTTGTTCGCGATCGAGACGGATTTAGTTTTGATAATACACTAACTATAAATGGCTTTGAAGAATTTGATGTTTTAGATAATTCAGGAATAAATCGAAATACAAATTTGATTCGTGATGCTCTATCTCGTTATTTTATGAGTGACGAAGTAAAATTGCCATGGCAGTTTGAAAAAATCTAATAATTTTAATTAGTATAAAAACCATATTAATTAAATACAGTAAAACCTCTGAATAGCGGACACTCACGGGACCGACCAAACTTTCCGCTATTGGGAAAAATTGATAAAATAATATGTATGTATTTATGTCTGAAAATTTAAATTTTATTGACTTTTTAAACATTTATTTATCATTACATAATTTATTATAATTAGACGTAATAAAATATGTTATACAAAATTACTTATTGAAAAAAAAAATCTGAAATTTTAGTTTGTTTTTTTTCTTGTATTGCAATTGCCTCAAAATTAGACTGGAGTTGATTAACTAGTGACAATGAAACTGCATCACTCTTATTGAGACAAAACGTCTTTAGTTTATTCGCTAACTGTAATGCTTCTTTGAGTGTTATTTTTTCTTCGTCTACACCGTCTGTACTATCTTCTTCTTGTTTCACGTCATGACTTTCATCCTCACTCATGCCATCATTGATTATGTCTTCAATGTTCAATGATAAGTCTTCGGTTTGTAAGCATTCATCTATTGACGAATAGTCCTGTGCATTTGTTGGATATATTGTTGAAACTAGTTTCGTTAACTCATTACTCAGATCCTCTACTTGTGTTAATTTACCAATATTATCTGACCCCGGAAACCCGGCTTTCGGACCAGAGATAGGCAAATTTTTAGCACGGACGCGGCAGAACCATTCATAACACACATGGTCTATTTCAAAGCCCTTACCTTCAATAAAATTCTTTTTTGTCTCTCCATTCACGTTTTCATCACACCATTTACGCAATAGATCTACCCGGGACTTGAGTATGGTTCCAATTTGAGTTTTACCATTTTTAAATTAAGTCGCTAATTAACGAACACTTTGTTTTTTTGCATCATAACATTTTATTATGTCGATTTTATTTTTCAACGTCAAACGCGACCGTACTGGAGCCATGGTAAATACGATACTAACGGACCATGCTATCGATAGGTACTGATACCTAAGTCATAACATCACTATCGTTCGTATAGGTTCTTATTTAATTTTGTAATTTTTCATACCTTATCGTATTCATTAAATTACGATTTAGATAAATGTCTTTATCGGTAAAATATATTGTATATTACATATTGTATTGTATACCTACACAATAAGTTTATATTTCTTGGACAGCTGTCCGTTATTTAAATATATTTAAACACTTCGGACTACCTAACCTGTCCGCGTCCGTTATTCAGAGGTGTCCGCTATTTAGAGGAGCATTATCTATTATTTTCAACGGGACAATGCCGGGACCGGAAATTTTGTCCGTTATTGAGAGGTGTCCGCTAATTAGAGGTGTCCGTTAAGAGAGGTTTCACTGTATTAGTAAATAAAATCTTATAAATAATAAAAATATTTAAAAAATTTGTACCGTGTAATTTATAAGAAACAAAAATAAACATTTAATTTTTAATTTAATTGTGCATCATTCTTGATAGAAAATATTTGTTTACTTAAAATGTACATTATCATAACATTATACATAATAAAAAACACTTACATATCATTTTTTGTTGTGCTTCGTTTTCATCTGTGAATGAATTAATTAAAGACGACGCTACTTTTATCCATGCCCCATTCTTTTTAAGTTTATCTTTATAGTCTTCATCAGCTGTATTCCACAAGACTTCATATTTTTGGACCTCACTAATTAACAATTCGTTGTCGATACTTAACATTTAAAAAAAAAATAATTTAATTACGAAATAATATGAATAATTTCAGTACGAATATAAAGTAAGGAATTTCAGGTGGTAGTATTTACTTCAATACGTCCGTACTTTGTGAGAACGTGTGTCAACGTATATTTGAATGCGTATAATTCTAAACGCGCGTTGATAATTCTTGACGTGCGTTCCAGAAAAAATACGTCGATAAGAAATTGACGTCCGTGCGAACGCGCGTTATTTTTAGCGCACGTTGCTCGTATGACCACTCCTGTAAGCGATAATGTAATTCTACGACGCACGTCAAAAAGTACGTGCGTACCAACGTATTTTGTACGCTCGTGTGACACCAGCCTCAGAGGACATTTAGGTCGGAACGTTCGCGGCATTCGTGATTTCGTAATCACTTCGTCAGCGTTCCAGGTGTCGTTACGATACCGATTACATTTCACTCCCTATATTATGCTTTTACGTCATTATAATATTATAAAGTATTAAAATAGTATATAATATATTTAATTAGTAATTTTATTATTTATTTTATTCAAAATAGCTAGGGTGTAACGCGACCATGAAATTTTTGATTTATTTCGATAACTTTTTTTCGACATTTAATTTATTTGAACGGTTACAAACCAACCAAATTTACGCCGTTGGTACTATTAGAACCAATCGGTTTGCAAACCCACCCTTATTATCTGGCAAACAATTAGCCAAAATGGAAAGAGGAACGGCATTTGGAATTTCTACAAATATGAATCACTGCAGTTTATGTATGGTAAAATGGTATGATACAAGGTCTGTTTGTTTAGTTTCCAACTATATTGGGTCTGGACAAATGGAAACTTTCAAACGTTGAGATAAAAAACAAAAAATGTACGTCAATATTGGAAGGCCGGAAATAGTTATATATATGTTACGGGCAAAGTAGGAAATCCGGGCATTGTTATACATTGTGCACAATGCCCGAAAAATTTGGCCAATGTAAGAATGATCATTTTTATACTCAAATTTGTCATACATTGACCGGGCATTGTACTGGATTGCCCGGGCAAAGTGTACCCTGTCCAGATTCAAGTGGGCAAAGTGAATTATACAGTGCGCTGCACATTTTTATATCAGATAGCATTTATACGTAATAATATCACTACAAAACTATAATTATGTATTTTATTCGTACACAACAACGCGACAGCTGCGATAGTACGAACCGAACCGTAATCTAAACCAGTGTTTCTCAACCTTTTTTAAGTTACCGCCCCCTTGAGTGTCAATAAATTTGTTAACCGCCCCTACAATGTAAGAACTCTATAATTAAGGGTATTTGGAAAATTTAAAAGAAAAAATTGAAATGATCTAATAACTCATGTTTTTATTTATAGAACTAGTATTATGGAAATTAATTTAAAAAAAATGAATATTGATAAATAAATAAATAAATATTAAATTAATTATTTAAAAAAATATAAATATAAATACATTTTTTATTTTCTTTAAAAATATATTGCTAGGCTTCAATGAGATGGTTGAACTTGGTGGTTTTTAGCAAGTTTTTTTATATTAGGTTCGATGATTGTTAGCTTAAGTCGTAAATCTCCTCTTGTCACGATATCCAGTCGGTTCCTTTTTTTTGTAATCAAATCTGTTACAGTGCTGAACCCTCGCTCGACGAGGTATGAGAAAGGAAAGGCTATTAAAAATTTTTTAACGAGAGACCACAGTCCAGGATAATTATGAACTATGTTAGTTTTAAGCCAAAATCCCGTGAGCCGGTCACTACCTTTGAAACTGGATTTCAATGTTTTATCAGTTGAAAGTTCGATTAGTTCTTCTTGAATTTGTATCTCTGCTGTCTCAATATTTATAAAAGGATTCATGACCCATTGAGGAACTTCCAACGACAAAATATCCTTAAAACGTTCTGAAAAGTCCATATGTAAAGACTCGAGATGTTGACAGTAAACTTGTATGTTGTCGAAAGATATTTCACTGTTTTTGTGCAGATCAGCCAAAACTGGGAACTGGCTGAACTCTTGGCGACCAAAATTGGTCTTCCACAAAGTCAATTTTTTTTGGAATGCAGAAATAACCGATTTTGACGTTATTAAATTGAGCTCGTCACCTTGCAGTTGCAAATTAATGGTATTAAACTTTGCAAATAAATCGGTCATATAAGCAACATCGCTTTTAAATAGTAACAACCTGTCTTTGAGCTTTACATCTTTCTCTTCAAGAAACTCAAGCACAGAATCAAAAAGATTCTAAACCCTATTGAGGCAGGCACCTTTGGAGAGCCAGCGAACTTCGGTGTGTAAAAGCAAGCGATTGAATTCTTCGTCGTTTTCCTTGCATAGCTTTGTAAATAGTCGATTGTTCAACGAATTACTACGAATTTTATTCACAGCAGATATAACATATTGTAATGACTGATGCAAACGATCACTGAGGTTTTTTGCAACTAAATGTTGTCTGTGAATGCCGCAGTGAATAGCTAAAATACCGGGTATTTCATTTTTAAAAAAAGCTATGAACCCACGATGACGTCCTACCATTGCAGGTGCTCCATCAGTGGCAATAGATATAACGTTTTTAAGAGGAATATTTTTTTCTTTAAAAAAGTCTTTGACTATATTGAAAATAGATTCACCTTTAGTGTCAGTAATCAAGGTCCTTGCAAAAAGCATTTCTTGAACGATTTTTCCTTTGTTTACAAACCGGACGTATGCCTTATAGTAATGCCTCATTATTCGGTAATGTTGATTCGTCGATTTGAAGTGAAAATTCGGTGGATACTAGAAGTTCACATAATGAAATTTTAACGTCTTCCGCCATTTCGTCGATTCGCCGTCGCACAGTATCGTTGCTTAATGGGACATTTTGTATTACACTGTGTGAGGCTGAATGGTGTAAAACCGTTTCTAAAATTTCTTTGACAGCTGGAAGTATTAACTCTTCGCCTATGGTATGGGCTTTTCCCGATTTTGCGATCAATTTCGATATATTATAAGAAGCAATCAAACCATCATCGCATTGTTTTGATGAGCCTGCGCATAAGCCTGAGACCGATGGTGCCTTCAGAAACTTGTCCCTAATATTTGTGAAAAACGACAAATCTTTATTTTGTTTGTCAGGATGAACTTTTTGCAAATGTTCCTGCAAACGAGATGGTTTCATTGCCTCATTGGAGAACACTTTGTTACAAATTAAACACATAGGGAGCTGTATGTTGGATGGCGATGGAATAAATCCAAACTTTAAATACGTCGTATTATATTGACGGCATTTTCTTTTTGCATCAGACATTTTTGTAAATACAATTTTATGAAATTGAAAACAATTTAAAAAAAAACACTTTACCAACCGACTGAATATAACGAAAACTAATATACAACATACGCGGGTCAAATCAAACGGTGTACTAAAAGGTTGGTTAATATAGGTACCTATAATAAAGTATAATGTCAACGCACAATCGCTAAAATAATTAAGATAATAAATTTGTCAACAATCAAAGATAAGTTATAGTGCAATGCGTAGATTTAGTAGTGACTGATAGTTATTGTATGGATTATCAAGTATGAATTATTTTTAGGTCACACCGACACCATCTACAACGTTTTTGCGTGAACCGTTTACCGTCCCTCTACCACCCAAAATTAGTTCACCGCCCCCCTACCGCCCAAAACTAGTTCATTGCCCCTCTGTGACACTTCACCGCCCACTGGGGGGCGATATTGCCCCCGTTGAGAACCACTGATCTAAACGATAAAATGATCACACAGTATTGTAGATAATATTTCATAATCGAATCGTTAAATTCCTATTCGATATTTTCTAATGATTATTGTCACGACGGTGACGTCACGTAGTCTGACATTGTAGTGTAGGTAATGCAGTTGCGTGAAGTGTTATTTTTTCTTTTGGTCAACGTTTTTAACTATTTTCTAAGTATTTGTGTACTATTTTCTAACATAAAATGGAAAAAAAGTTTAATGAGAAGTTTAACAATTTAATATTAAACAAAAATGCAAATGCTGTATTTTTAAATAAAGTAAAATACGATGAATTAATTTTAAAAGTGAATAATGTGAAAACTAAAACCACAAAAAAGATTGCAGATGATTACAAATTAATTAAAAAATACGATGTTGTAAACATATCAGGGATTGAAAAGTTAGTAGTTCCAGTATCCGAAGGTAATTTAATTAAGGATTATGTTTACAACGAACAATTGTTTCAACTTCTTAATGAAACACATACATCTGTGGGACATGGAGGTAGAAACCGTATGGAGTATGAATTGAACTTGAAATATAAAAATATAACAAGGGAGACTATAATGATGTTTTTAAATTTATGTGACCACTGTCAAAAAAAAGGCAGTACAATTAAAAAAGGTTTAGTTGTAAAACCTATACTTTCATCAGAATTGAACTCTCACTGTCAAGTGGATTTAATAGACATGCAAGCTCAGCCTGATGGCGATTACAAGTTTATGACCTTCAGTACATAAAATAAAGTTTTTAGCTGGTGTATCACAGCAAAATATTTCAACTTTTACAATTCTTTTTCCAAAATCAGTATCCATACCATGATCAGCTAAATATTTAAGTTCATCAACCAAATCATTTAAAAATAAATTACTATTTGATGGCTTTTCTTTACCCCAATAAAGACGAATCAAAAACACATATTGGTTTATTTGAATAGTCCCGAGCATAACCAAGAATAGTCCAGAAACTGCTAGAAGAGTTTTTTGTAAGTGGTAGCCCATCAATACCAATTACCAATTTAATTATGTTTTCATTTACATAATATGAAAAATTACAATGGGATTTTAAACCATTACTAATACCAAAATGGTAATAATATCCTGGATGAATAATTTTAATTTTATTTTGCTCATTAGATTTATTTGTCTTTAACACAGTTCTAGCATTTACTGGAAAATGATTAAAACAGCTATGAGTCTTTAAGATCTTTAATAATGTTGAGAATGCAGATAAGGTAATATTATTTTCAACTGTCCAATGCGCTAATAATTTAAGAATGGAATTATCATTATGTTTTTTCGTTACCGTGATAGTTTGACGCAATATGTACCACTTTGTTATCTTTCCATTTGAAGATTCCAATACCTGAAGTAGAAAATCGATAATCAAATTCTCAACGAGGTATTTCAAAATTTTGTGGCATCCCTTAACGATTTTGTCTGATAGTACCACACGCTAGTGTATGTTGCGTTTTCAACTTTTCCAGGAGTGGAATAGTTGTAAAATAGTTATCGAAAAATACAAGTCTAGATTCGTTCCAAAATGGTTTTGTCAACTGCAATACAATTCTTTCTCCCAAATTAGTGTTCTCGAACTGCTTTTCTAACGTTTCGTTTTTTCCTTGGTACACCGAAAATTTCATAATATATCCGTTCTGGTCTGCAATACACCACAATTTATACCCCCTTTTTATGGGTTTCGTAGGATTATATTGTTTTAACGTACTGCAATCCTTGAATTTAATCATAGACTCGTCGACACTAAGTTCACGAGTTCCAGAAGAAGACTTCAAAAATATTTGGTTCAAACTATCTATCATAGGACGTAATTTGAACAATTTGTCTTTATTGTTCTGAGGAATATTTTCATTATTATTGACGTGAATATTAGATAGTATTTCTACAAATCGATCTTTTGTCATAACTTCGGAAATACCTGGCACATTTAAATTTTTGGCCCCCTTCCAATAATGTTTATATGAAGGTAGTTTATTATACCTCATACAAAAATTAATTCCAAAAAAAGAGAGTAATTCATTTTCGTGTAGATTGAGATTTTTATTTTTTTGAGTTGCGTACAAATTACTCTGGTCCAAAATATTTTCTATGATAGGATTAATTTGTTTTAAAAAAATATCCGTTGCCGTTTTGCAGTCACCAAACATCACTTGGTTGCAGAGTTGAGCATTAGTCGAATAAAATATTATTCGATTGATTATTTGAATAAAAAATTATTCTTCATTGATTTATTCTTAATTTTATTATTGATTTTTATTTTTATTCATTATTTTAATTTGTATTATTATTCGTTATTCATTATTCCGAGATTTTTATTTACTATATTTTATTCATTATTCGGTAATTCGTTATTCATTATTTGTTATTCATTATTCCCCATAATCATATAAATAATAAATTTAAATTCTAAATAACGGCCGTCAGGGCTACTCTTAGGGGGGGGGGGCTTGCGGGGCCCATGCCCAGGGCCTCGCACTTGAATGTTAAACTTTTTTCGGAACTATGAATTGCAGAAAAAGATATAATATGATTTAATGTAAAATCATTTATATCATTTTTCAATATGTAATAACTTTTATTGCTCATCGACCGACAACATTATCTCATTATATTATCTTATGATTATTATTTATTATTTATGAACGACCGTGGCGGTTTTTATCTTATTGACACGTGCCATTCAATGGTCACATGAACACACATATCACTGATGTAGTGGAAGAGCGGGGTGTTTTGTCAAAATTTTTAAAAATATCAAGTATAATAAGTGGTACGAGAGCTGTATCTCGCGCGTCTGCTTGACGAATACCGGATAATCACTAGTAAAGTTCTTTCGTTTATGTATAAACGGGCTAGTAGTTATTATTTTATTATAACCATTGTATTTATTTATTTTATTAAATTTGAATTATTTTAAATGAAAATTGGTGTATAAAATACACCGCGCGTGTAATTATTGAAAAAAAAATGGCGCGTGTAGCTAAGGGTTAAATTAGTCGGATAATTATGAGTTGGGTAGTCGAAGATAATACGTTATTATGTCTTCAACTTGAAAACGTAGATAATATTTTATCTTATAAATGTAGTCTTAGACTAAACAAAACTAATAATAACAATATTTTCGTTTATAGGAACGATAATTCCGACTGTCAGTTAAATAAATTATTAAATATATGATTTTATATATGTACTGTGAATTGTGATTTTGTTTAGTGTAGTATAAGCGTTTAACCGTTCGACACAATTATACTAATTTGTCTTTAATTATTTATAAGTCCGTAAAATGAGTTTAAAAACTACAAATGATACAAGTAATACGAGTGACAGTGATACTTTAATTCATACAGATGAAACTGATGAAAGTGACCCATGTTCATCTCAAAGTATATAACTTTCGGAGCTTAATACTATTTCCCGAGATAAACCACGGTCTTCCGAATCAATTTCAATGGCTACTATACTTGATGGTACTTTTTTTAAATTAGTTTCTTCTGATTCAAAAAATGTATTAGCTAGTTGTGTTAAATGTGAGCCAAAAAATGTCAACATCAAGGGGTCCAAATATTCATCATCCAATTTTAAATCTCACTTAAAGAGGAAACACGATAATTTGGTTTTGGAAGATTATGGAAAGTACATTAATCAAGTTCGAAAATCAAAAAAAAACCAAATTTGAAGAATCCAACATGGAAATTATAAATTGTAAAAATAAAAATAAAATGATTAAATATCCTCAAAATCAATTTGATGAAGACATAGTCAATTATATTATTCATGCAATGGCACCTTTACGTACAGTAGATAATCATTTTGTTAAGAAAATTTTTATCGATTCTGGAGTTCTTGAAAAAAACAGTTTAAATTTAATTAGTCGTCGAAGTCTTGGGAGAAGAATTGAAACTCGTTTTGAACAAAATATTGAGGATGTAAAAATTACTTTGGAAAAAGTTAAATATTTGTGTACAACTGCTGATGTGTGATCTGCAAAAAGAAGGAGTTTTATGGGTGTAACTGTTCACTGGATGTACGAAGAGTCGTTACGGCGAAAAACTGCTATTCTAGCATGTCGCCGATTTAGAGGTGCTCATACATATGATAGAATCGCCGACAAATTACATAATATTTATTACAAGTACAATTTGGATGTTAATAAGGTAAATGGTAAACATAAAGATAATAAAAGAAATAATATAATATATAATATATAATGTTAGTACAATTTTTTTGGTAACAGGTAATAGCAACCATTACAGATAATGGCAGTAATATGATAAAGGCATTTAAAGTATTTGGAGTAAAGATGTCATATTTTGGAGAGATGAAACATAACCACGACACTAATGAATATGACAGTGATTCTAGTGATATAAGTGTTCAAAGTAAAGAAGATAACGACTCTTTTGAAAATGAAAAAATTCTTTCTAGACACATCTGATGCTGTGCTCATACATTGAGCTTATGTTTTTTTTTTTTTTTTTTTTTTTTTTTTGAAAATGTATTTATTATTAAAGATA